>NC_092171.1:44484202-44581702 GCF_045791955.1 Oncorhynchus clarkii lewisi | reverse complement strand
TATATAGTGCACTACTGTTGACCAGAGCCATATTCCCTATATAGTGCACTACTGTTGACCAGGGCCATATTCCCTATATATAGTGCACTACTGTTGACCAGGGCCCTATTCCCTATATATAGTGCACTACCGTTGACCAGGGCCATATTCCCTATATATAGTGCACTACTGTTGACCAGGACCATATTCCCTATATATAGTGCACTACTGTTGACCAGGGACCTATGGTGCCATTTGGGACGTAGCTGACGTGTATGAATGTTACCTAGGTAATAGAGGTTCCAGATAACATATTTGTATTTGAAGAGCATGTCTTCGTTCTTCGCCCTGAGGTGCTCTGTGAAGCTATCAATGTCACATTTATAGAGCAAGTCCAGTACCAGGATGCTTGGCACTCTCAGAACAATGTTGGCGACGTCTTCCAACCGAGGCATCTTGAGATAATTCGTCCCCTTTTGGCGTGGTAGAAAAATGTTTGGTGAGCAGAATACTTTTGTCACATGGTTAGAGAAGAGAGGAAGGTAGATGTCTGTCCATCTGACTGGTCCCTCTTCATGGTCGGTTATTCACCTGCCACACACACACACACACACACACACACGTCAGGCAATACCATTGACATTTACTGACATGATCAACATCAAAGTTGACAACAACAAAAAACTATCAATATGTCTACCAATGACCGTCGTCCTACTGGTGAAATCTATTAGTTGGCTTAGTTGGCCTTGTTTTCTGCCACAAGTATCCACATTACATAAAGGGACTATTTATATTGAAGGTGCACAACCCGAAGTGACCCCTTGATAGTTAACTGCCTTACGTTATACGTTCCTTAGTAATGACAAGTTTGTCAGCAAACTACATCTCGGTCTATTTATGTCGGCGGACAACAGCTAAACCACAGCATTTAATTGTAGCTAGCTAGAACCAGATGTTATTACAACATGCTAAGACGTTAGCATTGTAGCTAGCTACTTTTGATTCTGATATCACGCTTCTGTCATAGTGGCAACATTTCAAAATAAGTCGTACCGGTTGTAAAACCACGAACGATATCCAACGAAACGCATATGATACTGTAAATGAAGCTAATATCCTTCTTCTGACAGCATGTTGTAAATGAAAATTGACAATTATCTAACTAGAGTTGTTATGGTTCTCCAAACAGTCCAGTCGCTTGCGTGGCCATTTCCGGGATAAACGTCATATGCCGATGACGCAGTAGTTTGCTGCCTTGAGATTATGGCAAATGGTTTTTACATTTTTTACCAAATTAGATGCGTCTCTTTCAAAATTAAAAGTCAATCATTGAAATAAAGCTATAATCAAATAAGACAGTCTCCGAAATCGGAATACAATAAAATGCAACAATGCTCTATTTCTCGCGTGTGCTCTCTTTTAAAAAAACTTTATATATAGCCGTACTGTAGGTTTTACGGTAATGTGTGCAGCTTATTGATATATTACGGTTTTATAAATACGGAGCGCTTGTGGGTTTAAGTGGACAGCTCTATGTTTCAAGCACAGAAAGAGAATGGCCAAGATATTGTGCATTTTGTCTGCAATAGTTTTTGTCGTGAAAACTGACGATGTCAGCGAATTTAATGCAACTATCACATCCGTTAACATGACATTGAACTCTACTGTTAACAGAACGATAACTTTTAAGACGCCCGTGTTCTCATTATTATCCACCACCACCACCACCACAGCCAATAAACCCGTTTTGGGAAAGAAAAATATGCGAAAGAAAAATGCAGATGACAAGCGCATCGATCAAGACGAGGATGGAAAACATGAAACCAAGAATGGCACAGCAGACGCAAAGAAAGAACCTGGTAAATGTATAACCTAGTCCTTTGCAAAGGAATTTATTCTGAAATTTACATACGTCAGCATTTAACTGTATGACATTGTGCATGCCATGGAGGGATTTTCTCAACTTTTTTGTTTGTGCACGGATAGATCTCTACTTTAATAATGGTTTATTTAGTTCATACGTTTTTTTTGTGTGCCTCAGTAATTGGTTCTGTATGTGCAGGAGTAACGCGTGTAATTAATGCGTTTAATAAAGGGGCAGACAAGGCTACAGCGGCAGTCATGTAACAGTCGGTCTAATACTGTCATTCTGCCAGATACACTACTTCCTTTCCTTCTGTGTATATATATATATATATATATATATATATATATATATATATATATATATATATATTTATATTACACATTCTTGTTCTTGATATAAACTTTGAAGAAAATAAAGACTTGCCAGTATCACTTAGGCTTATTAAGCTGTTATTGATGTAAAGCATGAATTTCTAGCTAAGTCCTTATAACTTAATAAGAATTAATTTGATAATATAATTATAATACTTGTGTAATATAATTATTTAAAGTAACTGCCCAGTGTTTCCAGATTTCAATGAAATAGGACCTATAATTACTTACAAACCAGTCATTAAAAATAATAACGTTAATAGATTGCTGATTGTCTCGCGCATCCTCCTCAAGACCGCTGATTGGTCTGTTTATCCTCCCGATGAGTATTTCCATATGAGGAAATAGCAAGCATTTTTCAAACGTCTGTTTGAGATACAAGTTTGAGGTGGGGTTTTTGAAGTGGTTTTTTTTCTTCTTCTCCAATTTATGCTTTGGCCACAAATACGACTAAGGACGAGTCAACAACATTATTTGGATATGAGTTAACAGAATATTAACTTTTAAACGTGAGATTTTCACAGTGCAGTTACTTTAATAATGTAATAACATAATAATAATCATATAATTACAAACAAAAAAACATAATAATCGCTTGAATACAGCCCCTTTGGCACTCCTCCTTACAGGCTGACTACACCGCTCGCATCACGTGCACTTCAGAATACATCTAGAACTCCATGTTATTCAATTATTGCACCCACACTACTCGCGCACGTCAACGAGCCTCTGCGTTGCCAAGGGCTAAAATACAAGTCCTTTCTATTTCTGACGCAGATCGCGCTGCAAGTCCTGCCTCTCCCATCTTCTCATTGGTTTATAGAAGTGGGTACCCAGGTGCCATCTCCTCATTATTTAAATCACATTTACATAAGTATTCAAACCCTTTACTCAGTACTTTGCACCTTTGGCAGTGATTACAGACTCGAGTCTTCTTGGATATGACGCTACAAGCTTGGCACACCTGTATTTGGGGAGTTTCTCCCATTTCTCTCTGCAGATCCTCTCAAGCTCTGTCAGGTTGGATGAAGAGTGTCACTGCACAGCTATTTTCAGGTCTCTCAAGAGACATTTGATCGGGTTCCAGTCCGGGCTCTGGCTTGGCCACTCAAGGACATTCAGAGACTTGTTCCTAAGCCACTTCTGCATTGTCTGAGGTCCTGAGCGTTCTGGAGCAGGTTTTCATCAAGGATCTCTCTGTACTTTGCTCCGTTCGTCTTTCCCATCGATCGTGTTTAGTCTCCCAGTTCCTACCGATGAAAAATCCCCACAGCATGATGCTGCCACCACCATGCTTCACCGTAGGGATGGTGCCAGGTTTCCTCCAGACGCTTAGCATTCAGGCCAGATAGTTCAATCTTGGTTTCATCAGACCAGAGAATCTTGTTTCTAATTTTTCTGAGAGTCCTTTAGGTGTCTTTTGGTAAACTCCCAGCGGGCTGTCACGTGCCTTTTACTGAGGAGTGGCTTCCGTCTGGCCACTCTACCATGAAGGCCTGATTGGTGGGTTACTGCAGAGATGGTTGTTCTTCTGTAAGGTCCTGCCATCTCCACAGAGGAACTCCAGAGCTCTGTCAAAGTGACCATTGGGTTCTTGGTCACCTCTCCTTATCCCCTTCTCCCCTGATTGCACAGTTTGGCTGGGCGGCCAGCTCTGGGAAGAGTCTTCGTGGTTCCAAACTTCTTCCATTTTAGAATGATGGAGGCCACTGTGTTCTTGGGGACCTTCAATGCTGCAGACATTTTTTGGTACCCTTCCCCAGATCTGTGCCTAGACAAAATCTTGTCTCGGAGCTCTACGGACAATTCCTTCCACCTCATAGCTTGTTTTTTTCGCTGACATGTACTGTCAACTGTAGGACCTTATATAGACAGGTGTGTGCTTTTCCAAATCATGTCCAATCAATATAATTTACTACAAGTGGACTGCAATCAAGAAACTTGTAGAAACTTCTCAAGGATGATCAATGGAAACAGGATGCACCTGAGTTCAATTTAGAGTCTCATAGCAGGTTGTCACGTTCTGACCTTAGTTCTTTTGTTATGTCTTTGTTTTAGTATGGTCAGGGCGTGAGTTGGGAGGGTTATCTATGTTCGTTTTTCTATGTTGTGTTTTGTGGTTGCCCTGGTATGGTTCTCAATCAGAGGCAGGTGTCGTTAGTTGTCTCTGATTGAGAATCATACTTAGGTAGCCTTGTTTGTGTCACCATTCAGGACTGTTTCGGTTTTCCTTTCCATTCACTTTGTTATTTTTTTATTGAGTCTTGTTCAGTTATTATTAAAGTATCATGGACACTTACCACGCTGCGTATTGGTCCGATCTTTGCTACTCCTCCTCAGACGAAGAGGAGGAAATCCGTTACAGAATCACCCACGACCAAAATCACCCACGACCAAAATCACCCACGACCAAAATCACCCACGACCAAAATCACCCACGACCAAAATCACCCACGACCAAAATCACCCACGACCAAAATCACCCATGACCAAAATCACCCACGACCAAAATCACCCATGACCAAAATCACCCATGACCAAAATCACCCACGACCAAAATCACCCATGACCAAAATCACCCATGACCAAAATCACCCACGACCAAAATCACCCACGACCAAAATCACCCACGACCAAAATCACCCATGACCAAAATCACCCATGACCAAGCAGCGTGGTATCGGGCAGCAGCAGAAATCTATGGACTCATGGACATGGGAGGAGATTCTGGACGGAGAAGGACCCTGGGCACAGGCTGGGGAATATCGCGAAAGTTGAGCGGCAGTGGTATGAGGAGGCAGCATGGCAGCGCGGCTGGGACGAAAGGCAGCCCCAAAAATTTCTTGGGGGAGGCACACGGGGAGTGTGGCTAAGTCAGGTAGGAGAACTGAGCCAACTCCCCGTGCTTACTGTGGAGAGAGGTGGACCGGTGCGATACTTAGCAGCGCCTCGTATCGGCCGGGCTAGAGTGGGCATCGAGCCAGGTGCCATGAAGCCGGCTCAGCGCATCTGGTCTGGGCCGGGGTACATGGCACCAGCCCTACGCACGGTGTCCCCGGTTCGGCAGCACAGCCCAGTGTGGTCTGTTCCACCTCTCCGCACTGGCCTGGCGACGGGGAGTATCCAGCCAGGTAGGGTTGTGCAGGCTCGGTGCTCGAGACCTACAGTGCGCCTCCACGGTCCGGTCTATTCGGTGCCTCCTCCACGCACCAGGCCTCCGGTGGCAGCCCAACGCACCAGGCTGTCTCTCCGGCTCCTTCCTCCAGGTGCCCCCTCCTGTCCAGCGCTGCCAGAGTCTCCCGTCTGTCCTGAGCTGCCAGAGTCTCCCGTCTGTCCTGAGCTGCCAGAGCCGCCCGTCAGTCAGGAGCTGCCAGAGCCGTCCGTCAGCCAGGAGCTGCCAGAATCGCCCGTCACTCCGACGCTGTCGGAGTCGCCCTTCACATCGGAGCTGCCAGAGTCTCCCGCCGGTCCGGTGCTGCCGGAGTTGCCCGGGGACCCGTTGCTAGGGTCCCCAGTCCGAGGTCGGCGGCGAGGGTCGCCGCTCGAAAGGCGCCACGGAGGCGGGTTAAGAAGCAGGTAAAGACTATAATGGAGTGGGGTCCACGTCCCGTGCCAGAGCCGCCACCGCAGACAGACACCCACCCAGACCCTCCCCTATAGGTATAGCATGGCGGATGTGTTATTATCTACCCTTACCACATGGGGGCGGCCCGTCAGGAAGTCCAGGATTCAGTTGCAGAAGGAGGTGTTTAGTCCCAGGGTCCTTAGCTTATTGATGAGCTTTGAGGGCACTATGGTATTGAACGCTGAGCTGTAGTCAATGAATAGCATTCTCACATAGCTGTTCCTTTTGTCCAGGTGGGAAAGGGCAGTGTGGAGTGCAATAGAGATTACGTCATCTGTGGATCTGTTGGTGCGTTATGCAAATTGGGTGGGTCTAGGGTTTCTGGGATGATGGTGTTGATGTGAGCCATGACCAGCCTTTTGAAGCACTTCATGGCTACCGACATGAGTGCTACGGGTCGTTTAGGCAGGTTACCTTAGTGTTCTTGAGCACAGGGACTATGCTGGTCTGCTTAAAACATGTTGGGAGAGGTTGAAAATGTCAGTGAAGACACTTACCAGTTGGTCAGCGCATGCTCGCAATACACGTCATGGTAATCCGTCTGGCCCTGCGGCCTTGTGAATGTTGACCTGTTTAAAGGTCTTACTCACATCGGCTGCGGAGAGCGTGATCACACAGTTGTCCGTAACAGCTGGTGCTCTCATGCATGTTTCAGTGTTATTTGCCTATTTGCCTCGGAGGGTACAGTTGGATTTCTTCTAAGCTTCCGGGTTAAAGTCCCGCTCCTTGAAAGAGGCAGCTCTAGCCTTTAGCTTAGTACGGATGTTGCCTGTAATCCATGGCTTCTGGTTGTGGTATGTATGTACGGTCACTGTGGGGACAACATCCTCGATGCACTTATTGATAAAGCCAGTGACTGATGTGTTGTACTCCTCAATGCCATCGGAGGAATCCCGGAACATATTCCAGTCTGTAATAGCAAAACAGTCCTGTAGCTTTACATCTGCTTCATCTGATCACTTTCTTATTGATCAAGTCACTGGTGCTTCCTGCTTAAAATTTTGCTTGTAAGCAGGAATCAGGAGGATAGAATTGTGGTCAGATTTCCAAATGGAGGGCAAGGGAGAGCTTTGTACACGTCTCTGTGTGTGGAGTAAAGGTGATCTAGAGTTTTTTTTCCTCTGGTTGCACATTTAACATGTTGATAGATATTATGTAGAACTGATTTAAGTTTCCCCTGCATTAAAGTCCCCGGCCACAAGCGCGCACCGCCTCTGGGTGAGCGTTTTCTTGTTTGCTTATGGCGGAATACAGCTCATTCAATGCGGTCTTAGTGCCTCTGACTGTGGTGGTAGGTAAAACAGCTACAAAGAATACAGATGAAAACTCTCTCGGTAGGTAGTGTGGTCTACAACTTATCATGAGATGCTCTACCTCAGGTGAACAAAACCCTGAGACTTCTTTAGAAGTGCACCAGCTGTTGTTTACAAATATACATTGTCCGCCTCCCCCTTGTCTAACCAGACGCCGCTGTTCTATCCTGCCGGTACATCGTATAACCAGCCTGCCGTATGTTGATGATGTCGTCGTTCAGCCACGACTCTGTGAAGCATAAGATATTGCAGTTTTGAATGTCCCGTTGGCAGTTTAATCTTCCGCGTAGGTCTTCGATTTTATTTTCCAATTATTTTATGTGAGCTAGTAGAACGGAAGGAAGTGGGGGTTTATTCGATCGCCTACGAATTCTCCGAAGTCAGCCCGACCCCCGTCCTCTCTTCACGCAAATGACCGGGATTTGGGCCTGTTCCCGGGAAAGCAGTATGTCCTTCACGTCGACCTCGTCACACTCGTACATTTTTTTAAATGAAAAGCTTGCGCCAGTTCGTGGTGAGTAATCTCTGTTCTGATGTCCAGAAGTTATTTTGGTGATAGGAGACGGTAGCAGTAACATTATGTACAAAATAAGTTAAAAAGAGAAGAGGAAAAAAAAGAAGTTACAAACAACGGGAAAAAACGAAGAAAAAACAACCGCGCTTGGTTAGGAGCACGTAAAACGTCAGCCATCTTCTCCGGCGACGTGATACACACTAAGTCTCAGTTGACTCCCTTTTCTGCGTCTCACATGGCACCTTGTTCCCTTTCTAGTGCACTTCTTTCCTATAGGCTCTGGTCAAAAGTAGTGCACTATATACCTCCTGGGCTCTGGTCAAAAGTAGTGCACTATATAGGGAATAGGGTGCCTTTGAGATGCACACCTATAGCCCTGTCTGAGTCTCATATTACATCCCAGCTCTGCCCTGACTATAACCCTGTCTGAGTCTCATATTACATCCCAGCTCTGCCCTGACAATAAACCTGTCTGAGTCTCATATTACATCCCAGCTCTGCCCTGACTATAACCCTGTCTGAGTCTCATATTACATCCCAGCTCTGCCCTGACTATAACCCTGTCTGAGTCTCATATTACATCCCAGCTCTGCCCTGACTATAACCCTGTCTGAGTCTCATATTACATCCCAGCTCTACCCTGACTATAACCCTGTCTGAGTCTCATATTACATCCCAGCTCTGCCCTGACTATAAACCTGTCTGAGTCTCATATTACATCCCAGCTCTGCCCTGACTATAACCCTGTCTGAGTCTCATATTACATCCCAGCTCTGCCCTGACTATAACCCTGTCTGAGTCTCATATTACATCCCAGCTCTACCCTGACTATAACCCTGTCTGAGTCTCATATTACATCCCAGCTCTGCCCTGACTATAACCCTGTCTGAGTCTCATATTACATCCCAGCTCTGCCCTGACTATAACCCTGTCTGAGTCCCATATTACATCCCAGCTCTGCCCTGACTATAACCCTGTCTGAGTCTCATATTACATCCCAGCTCTGCCCTGACTATAACCCTGTCTGAGTCTCATATTACATCCCAGCTCTGCCCTGACTATAAACCTGTCTGAGTCCCATATTACATCCCAGCTCTGCCCTGACTATAGCCCTGTCTGAGTCTCATATTACATCCCAGCTCTGCCCTGACTATAAACCTGTCTGAGTCTCATATTACATCCCAGCTCTACCCTGACTATAACCCTGTCTGAGTCTCATATTACATCCCAGCTCTGCCCTGACTATAACCCTGTCTGAGTCTCATATTACATCCCAGCTCTGCCCTGACTATAACCCTGTCTGAGTCCCATATTACATCCCAGCTCTGCCCTGACTATAACCCTGTCTGAGTCTCATATTACATCCCAGCTCTGCCCTGACTATAACCCTGTCTGAGTCTCATATTACATCCCAGCTCTGCCCTGACTATAAACCTGTCTGAGTCCCATATTACATCCCAGCTCTGCCCTGACTATAACCCTGTCTGAGTCTCATATTACATCCCAGCTCTGCCCTGACTATAACCCTGTCTGAGTCTCATATTACATCCCAGCTCTGCCCTGACTATAACCCTGTCTGAGTCTCATATTACATCCCAGCTCTGCCCTGACTATAACCCTGTCTGAGTCTCATATTACATCCCAGCTCTGCCCTGACTATAACCCTGTCTGAGTCTCCTATTACATCCCAGCTCTGCCCTGACTATAACCCTGTCTGAGTCTCATATTACATCCCAGCTCTGCCCTGACTATAACCCTGTCTAACTGAGTCCCATATTACATCCCAGCTCTGCCCTGACTATAACCCTGTCTGAGTCTCCTATTACATCCCAGCTCTGCCCTGACTATAACCCTGTCTGAGTCTCATATTACATCCCAGCTCTGCCCTGACTATAACCCTGTCTAACTGAGTCTAGCATTGTGTAACAGCTCTGCATGATGCTCTGTTCCTTCCTGGTTCACTGATATCCAGCCCAATGCTCTGCACTCCCACTACACTGACTCCCCCATACGAGGAGTGGGGTGTGTATGTGAGGGAGGGAGGGAGGGAGGGAGGAACGGGTTCTCCTCAACTTCCAGGGAAGTTTTTTTGTCACACACACACACACACACACACACACACACACACACACACACACACACACACACACACTACAAGGGGAAGGGGGCTGTGAGTTCCTGTACACTTCCACAGAACTGACTAAGAGGAGAATTAGACATATTTCAGATCCTGGGGGGAACGAAAGGAACTCATGCACTCAACTTCTTCTGCAACTTCACATTTCTACATTATCTCTGACAGCCGGGGGGTTTGTCTCTCAAAACATACATGACTTTCTCTCCTGCTACCATTGAACAGAACTGCCTTCTCCCGAACCCTGCAGACACACCGGGGCACAGACACACCGAGGCACAGGCACACCGAGGCACAGACACACCGAGGCACACACACACACACTGAGGCAAAGACACACCGAGGCACAGGCACACCGAGGCACAGACACACCGAGGCACAGACACACCGAGGCACAGACACACGGAGGCACAGGCACACCGAGGCACAGACACACGGAGGCACAGGCACACCGAGGCACAGACACACCGAGGCACACACACACACCGAGGCACAGACACACTGAGGCACAGACACACTGAGGCACAGACACACACCGAGGCACAGGCACACCGAGGCACACACACACCGAGGCACAGACACACCGAGACACAGACACACGGCATCACAGACACACGGAGGCACAGACACACCGAGGCACAGACACACCGAGGCACAGACACACTGAAGCACAGGCACACCGAGGCACAGGCACACCGAGGCACACACACACCGAGGCACAGACACACCGAGGCACACACATCCTGCTTTGAGATAGTGGGTGCATTCCAGGTATTCTGTGCAGGTCTGTGCAGGTAATAGGATTGTTTGTGGTTCCTGAGATGTTAAACACTTCTCCAGTTAAGATCTGATCATCTACACGGATCAGAGATGTCTGTGTGTCTAGAACACAGCCCTGATCTAGCCTGGTCCCAGATCTAGTTGTGCTATCATTTCAACTCCATGTTTGCGGCAGGGTAGCCTATTGGTTAGAGTGTTGGACCGGTAACCGAACAGTTGCTAGATCGAATCCCCGAGCTGACAAGGTAGAAATCTGTCGTTCTGAACAAGGCAGTTAACCAACTGTTCCTAGGCTGTCATTGTAAATAAGAATTTGTTCTTAACTGAATTACCTAGTTAAATAAAGGTTAAATATAGGTTTTTTTTTAAATGCCATACATGACAAGATGTGGCAAGGAGTGGCATGATGGCTATCCCTGATCCACCATGTGTTGTAACCTCTCCAGACTGTCCCCCTGCCAGCACCCCTGCTTCTCCTGGTCCCCCTGCCAGCACCCCTTCTTCTCCTGGTCCCCCTGCCAGCACCCTTTCTTCTCCTGGTCCCCCTGCCAGCACCCCTTCTTCTCAGGTCCCCCTGCCAGCACCCTTTCTTCGCCTTGTCCCCCTGCCAGCACCCCTTCTTCTCCTGGTTGCCCTGCCAGCACCCCTTCTTCTTCTGGTCCCCCTGCCAGCACACCTTCTTCTCTTAGTCCCCCTGCCTGCACCCCTTCTTCTCCTGGTTCCTCTGCCAGCACCCCTTCCACTCCTGGCCCCCCTGCCAGCACCCCTTCCACTCCTGGTCCCCCTGCCAGCATGATGGCTATCCCTGATCCACCATGTGTTGTAACCTCTCCAGACTGTCCCCCTGCCAGCACCCCTTCTACTCCTGGTCCCCCTGCCAGCACCCCTTCTTCTCCTGGTCCCCCTGCCAGCAACCCCTTCTTCTCAGGTCCCCCTGCCAGCACCCCTTTTTCGCCTCGTCCCCCTGCCAGCACCCCTTTTTCTCCTGGTTGCCCTGCCAGCACCCCTTCTTCTTCTGGTCCCCCTGCCAGCACACCTTCTTCTCTTAGTCCCCCTGCCTGCACCCCTTCTTCTCCTGGTCCCCCTGCCAGCACCCCTTCCACTCCTGGTCCCCCTGCCAGCATGATGGCTATCCCTGATCCACCATGTGTTGTAACCTCTCCAGACTGTCCCCCTGCCAGCACCCCTTCTACTCCTGGTCCCCCTGCCAGCACCCCTTCTTCGCCTTGTCCCCCTGCCAGCACCCCTTCTTCTCCTGGTTGCCCTGCCAGCACCCCTTCTTCTTCTGGTCCCCCTGCCAGCACACCTTCTTCTCTTAGTCCCCCTGCCTGCACCCCTTCTTCTCCTGGTCCCCCTGCCAGCACCCCTTCTCTCCTGGTCCCCCTGCCAGCACCCCTTCCACTCCTGGTCCCCCTGCCAGCATGATGGCTATCCCTGATCCACCATGTGTTGTAACCGCTCCAGACTGTCCCCCGCTGGGTCTGAAGTCACTGAGGGTTGATGACAGCCAGTTCCAGGCTTCATCCTACCTGCGGATGGGACTTGGCCCTCACAGGGCAAGACTCAATATACAGGTGGGTCTATAGTCTAGATATTAATATATTATAGCCACCAAGTACTTAGTTGTTATTCTCCTTGTGATCTGCTTCCTAAATACAATGATACGTTTACCGGTAAGTTTATTGCAGAATGCTTCCTGAAAAACACTTTGAGCTATTTTGTGTGTGTGTGTGTGTGTGAGTCCAGTCAGGTATCGAGGACGGAGACATGTATGATGGCGCGTGGTGTGCTAAGTATGAGGACCAGCACCAGTGGCTGCAGGTGGATGCTCTGCGCCCCACGCTGTTCACAGGAGTCATCCTGCAGGGACGCAACTCCATCTGGAGGTAGGTCAGACAGGCCGGGTGCTGGGAGGGGGACCAGGAGAAGAAGGGGTGCTGGCAGGGGGACCAGGAGAAGAAGGGGTGCTGGCAGGGGGACCAGGAGAGAAGGGGTGCTGGCAGGGGGACCTGAGGAGAAGGGGTGCTGGCAGGGGGACCAGGAGAAGAAGGGGTGCTGGCAGGGGGACCAGGAGAAGAAGGGGTGCTGGCAGGGGGACCAGGAGAAGAAGGGGTGCTGGCAGAGGAACCAGGAGAAGAAGGGGTGCTGGCAGGGGGACCAGGAGAAGAAGGGGTGCTGGCAGAGGAACCAGGAGAAGAAGGGGTGCTGGCAGAGGAACCAGGAGAAGAAGGGGTGCTGGCAGAGGAACCAGGAGAAGAAGGGGTGCAGGCAGGGGGACTAAGAGAAGAAGGTGTGCTGGCAGGGGGACCTGAAGAGAAGGGGTGCTGGCAGGGGGACCAGGGGGTGCTGGCAGGGGGACCAGGAGTAGAAGGGGTGCTGGCAGGTGGACCAGGAGAAGAAGGGGTGCTGGCAGGGGGACCAGGAGAAGAAGGGGGCATCACAGGAGTCAACCTGCAGGGACGTAACTCCATCTGGACATAGGTCAGACAGTCCGGGTGCTGGGTGGGGGACCAGGAGTAGAAGGGGGCATAGCCTACACCTAGAGACACATAGTCGTGACTGGGATCTATGAATTTAGAGACGACCTAGTTAAAAAGGTCTGAATATTTATTAGGGTTATCCAGAGATATACTGTATATATATATATATATTACGGTATACTGTATATGTATATGATGGTATTGAAAATCATACCGTGAGTACAGTATGTCTAAATACTCCACTATACAGTATATCTTGTATGTCTATATACTCCACTATACCGTATATCTGGTATGTCTATATACTCCACTATACCGTATATACGGTATGTCTATATACTCCACTATACCGTATATCTGGTATGTCTATATACTCCACTATACTGTATATCTGGTATGTCTATATACTCCACTATACAGTATATCTGGTATGTCTATATACTCCACTATACCATATATACGGTATGTCTATGTACTCCACTATACCGTATATCTGGTATGTCTATATACTCCACTATACCGTATATCTGGTATGTCTATATACTCCACTATACAGTATATCTGGTATGTCTATATACTCCACTATACCGTATATCTGGTATTTATGTATTTTCCCCCATATTCTATTTTATCTAGATTCATAATAATTAAAGTCGGTTAAGTTGTTTTTTGACAATGTGTAAACATTAATAAAACATCAACAGAGCCTTTACAATACATTTACTATACGTTTACTATACCTTTACTATCTGTTTACTATACATTTACTATCTGTTTACAATACGTTTACTATACCTTTACTATCTGTTTACTATACATTTACTATCTGTTTACAATACGTTTACTATACCTTTACTATCTGTTTACTATACATTTACTATCTGTTTACAATACGTTTACTATACCTTCACTATACATTTACTATACATTTACTATACCTTTACTATACTATTACTATATGTTTACTATACCTTTACTATACTATTACTATATGTTTACTATACCTTTACTATACGTATACTATATGTTTACTATACCTTTACCATACGTATACTATACATTTATTATACGTATACTATACATTTACTATACATTTACTATACATGTAATATACATTTACTATACCTTTACTATACATGTAATATACATTTACTATATGTTTACTATACCTTTACTATACCTTTACTATACTATTACTATATGTTTACTAAACCTTTACTATACCTTTACTATACTATTACTATATGTTTACTATACCTTTACTATACTATTACTATATGTTTACTATACCTTTACTATACGTATACTATATGTTTACTATACCTTTACTATACGTATACTATACATTTATTATACGTATACTATACATTTACTATACATTTACTATATGTATACTATACCTTTACTATAGTTTAGTATACCTTTACTGTATGTTTACTATACCTTTACTATACCTTTACTATACTATTACTATATGTTTACTATACCTTTACTATACGTATACTATACATTTACTATATCTTTACTATACCTTTACTATACTATTACTATATGTTTACTATACCTTTACTATACGTATACTATATGTTTACTATACCTTTACTATACGTATACTATACATTTATTATACGTATACTATACATTTACTATACATTTTCTATATGTATACTATACCTTTACTATAGTTTAGTATACCTTTACTGTATGTTTACTTTACATGTATTACATAGTAATAAGATTTTACAAAGCATTAATGTGTTGTGTAATCCTTGTTAATGTCTTTGTAGCTGGGACTGGGTTGAAACCTACAAAGTGCAGCTGAGTAACGACTCCGAGACCTGGAAGACCTGCATGAACGGAACAGAGGAGGCGGTGAGCCGTTCTGAAGGGTTGTGGCGTTTTGACGTTACAGATACTGGAGGGTCAAGGAAGCTGCTTAGTTAGTCCATTTGAGGAATATAAAATGTGTTCACTTTCCAAAAGTGATTGTAGGTTAAAAGAGTGATGAGTGGAATGATATGGATTCTAGCATGGCGTGTTGGCGTAGATCAGGGGAATTCAAATCCAAGCCTGAAGGGCCAGAATACCACTGGTTTTCTCTCTGTTCGCCCTCATGGTGTCCCAGGTCTAAATCAGTCCCTGATTAAAGGGGAAGAATGAAAATCAGACGACGAACTGGCTTAGAGGTCCGGACTTGATTTGGCATAGATAAATCAGCATGTGGTCCAGAAGCCCAATTGATGTCAATCCATTTGAGAAGTAGAACAGGAGTTCATTGACTGTTGAAGGGTAGACCGGTAGGATATAGATTTTAAAAAAATGCCAAAGCACTCTTATGCCTTTATTTATTGGGCATCTCCATGTTAAAACAAGGAAAACAAGTTCAAAGGTGAAATGTGTGTGTTGTTTCTGTAGATTAAAGCTGAAACGTGTGTGTTGTTTCTGTAGATTAAAGCTGAAACGTGTGTGTTGTTTCTGTAGATTAAAGCTGAAACGTGTGTGTTGTTTCTGTAGGTGTTTGTTGGATCCCGAAATGAACCTGAGACACCCTATCTGGCCCTCTTCCCTCAGCCCGCGATGGCTCGTTGGATCCGCATCAACCCCCAGACCTGGTACTGGAACGGGACAATCTGTCTCAGAGCAGAGGTACTGGGATGCCCCCTCCCAGGTGTGTTGTAATGGAACGATTGATCTGGCACACTGGCGTATATTTAGTTCGGCCTGACTTCAGTGTCATGTAAATGCGTCAAAATTCAGAAACCTCAATGTTCAGAAACCTCAATGCTATGGGAGCCTGTATATGTTCTGTATATGTTCTGTATATGTTCTGTATATGTATATGTTCTGTATATGTTCTGTATATGTATATGTTCTGTATATGTTCTGTACGTGTATATGTTCTGTATATGTATATGTTCTGTATATGTTCTGTATACGTTCTGTTCTGTATATGTTCTGTATATGTATATGTTCTGTATATGTTCTGTATATGTTCTGTGCAGTAACGCTAGAGCAACGACACTACACTTGGAAGACGGGTTTACTACAAAGCAGGATCGATGATTTAGCCAGCTAACTTTTATAAACATCCAGAAATAATTATTGATTTTCTGGTTAATAAGAAAGATAAACGCGGATCTGTGTTTTTAGGTCATGCTCGTTGTGTTTTTAGGCCATGCTCATTGTGTTTTTAGGCCATGCTCGTTGTGTTTTAGGCCATGCTCGTTGTGTTTTTAGGCCATGCTCGTTGTGTTTTTAGACCATGCCCATTGTGTTTTTAGGCCATGCTCGTTGTGTTTTAGGCCATGCTCGTTGTGTTTTTAGGCCATGCTCGTTGTGTTTTTAGACCATGCCCATTGTGTTTTTAGGCCATGCTCATTGTCTATTAGTTGTTCGAGTCAATTAGACCATGCCCATTTCAAGATTATCTTTCAAAAAAATATTAAGTTATTTCAGAATATTTAGGCAAGTTAGTTGGCTAACTCATCAAACATGCTTTGTAGTATACCCATCCAGGTAGTGCATTCTGGTAGGATTATCCCCTTGTAAAGCAACTACTGTCATGGTATCAACAGCCTGGTAGGCTTATCCCCAGGTACAACTACTGTCATGGTATCAACAGCCTGGTAGGCTTATCCCCTGGTACAACTACTGTCATGGTATCAACAGCCTGGTAGGCTTATCCCCTGGTAAAACAATTACTGTCATGGTATCAACAGCCTGGTAGGATTATCCCCTGGTTAAACAACTACTGTCATGGTATCAACAGCCTGGTAGGCTTATCCCCTGGTAAACAACTACTGTCATGGTATCAACAGCCTATTTAAACCAGTGTGTTGTCATTTATCTCTACACACTGGGCTTGTAAAGTAGCATGTTACAGGGTTTGGGTCAATTCCATTTCAAATCCAGTCACTTCAGAATTGTAAACCATTGAAAATAATTGAAGTTGTAAGGTCAGTGTATGTCCTGAATTGACTGGTACCCCACACCCTGGCATGTCATCTTGACCCTGGTCAAGGACACACAGAGATCTTATCAACCCGGCCTTCATTCTCTTAGATCCGGACAACGTTTGGCAACACTTCTCTGAAAAACTGTCTGGCTCTAAAGATAACCTGGACTTCAGACACCACAACTACAAGGAGATGAGGAAGGTGAGATCTCACACACACGCTCTCTCTCTCACTCACTCACACACACACACACACACACAGCTGTCCTACCTGTACCTGTCCTCTGTATGTGTAAGTGCTTATCCAATATCTCTTTATTTAAAAACACCTATTTAGTGCTTATCCAATAAAAACACATCGTTTTACTGTCCAATGAGGTCCCACCACTGATGTGTGTCTGTCTTCTCTGCAGCTGATGAAGGCTGTGAATGAAGAATGCCCTCGTATCACTCGTATCTACACCATTGGAAAGAGCTACACCGGACTGAAGCTGTACGTCATGGAGATCTCTGATAACCCAGGAAAACATGAACTAGGTCAGAAAGATGTCTTCAATGGCACCCTTTTCCCTATATAGTGCACTACTTCTTCTTTTTTGTTCCCAGGGCTCATGGGACCACACTGGGACTAAACAGCTCTGGGGACAGGGCTTCATGAACAGCTCTGGGAACAGGGCTTCATGAACAGCTCTGGGAACAGAGCTTCATGAACAGCTCTGGGAACAGGGCTTCATGAACAACTCTGGGGACAGGGCTTCATGAACAGCTCTGGGAACAGGGCTTCATGAACAGCTCTGAGAACAGGGCTTCATAAACAGCTCTGGGAACAGGGCTTCATGAACAGCTCTGGGAACAGGGCTTTATGAACAGCTCTGGGTACAGAGCTTCATGAACAGCTCTGGGAACAGGGCTTCATGAACAGCTCTGGGGACAGGGCTTCATGAACAGCTCTGGGGACAGGGCTTCATAAACAGCTCTGGGAACAGGGCTTCATGAACAGCTCTGGGAACAGGGCTTCATGAACAGCTCTGGGGACAGGGCTTCATAAACAGCTCTGGGGACAGGGCTTCATGAACAGCTCTGGGGACAGGGCTTCATAAACAGCTCTGGGGACAGGGCTTCATGAACAGCTCTGGGGACAGGGCTTCATGAACAGCTCTGGGTACAGGGCTTCATAAAGGGTAGAAGTCAACCCCTCTGGCTGTGTGTGTGTGTGTGTGTGTGTGTGTGTGTGTGTGTGTGTGTGTGTGTGTGTGTGTGTGTGTGTGTGTGTGTGTGTGTGTGTGTGTGTGTGTGTGTGTGTGTGTGTGTGTACTGTGTGTGTCTGGCATGCCTGACAAAGCTGTTTATCCTCAGACAGTCTGCCAAGTATTTCTGCAGGGTTCTGTGGGTTATTGGAGCCGTTTTCAGAGAGAAAACACACACACACTGCTGTTTTCAGAGAGAGGAGGCCTCTCTTATATCAACAAATGGATAATGATTTCAAGTGAAGACCAAGCAGCACAAGACAGATTCCTCGGTCACCATCGTTTGTATTGGTAGAAATGTCCCTCCCTAGTCAGTTCTAGTTATATTCACAGTCTCTTTTTACTTCTGCAAAAATATACAATTGAAAAACTACTTTTTAGCTATTCTTGAAAGACGAGTTATATAAACAGATTGTTTTAGAAAAGGAAAAGCTGCTCTCTCTAGTAGCTCCGATGCTTTCGTTTATTCACCAACGTTACAGCAAGCTGTCTTCAACAGGGTTTCACGTCAACAGATTGGGAAATATCTACACTCTTAGATAAGAAAAGGATTATAGGCAGAAGCATACAGGGTTCTTCAGTTTGTCCCCATAGGGGATCCCTACATGGTGCTGGGTAGAACCCTCTTCCTAGAACCCTCTTCCTAGAACCCTCTTGCTAGAACCCTGTATAAATGGTTTTTACCACGAACCATTTTATCATCTTGAGTTCCACCAGCCTTTTTACCCTTTAAAATTGTAACTCTTTATTTAAAAGAAAGAGAGAAAAAAATACTATAAAATGTTTATTCGGATTCAGAAGAGTTGAGTTACCTTTTCCTAAGAATCATCAAAGAACCATTTCTTTAAAAAACTAAAAAAACAATTCTTACGATAAAAAAGGTTCTAGGTGGAACCCTTTACGCTACAAAGACACCTCATTTTCCAGAAAGGGTTCGTCCAATGAAAAGAGTTATTGGTAGAACCCTATCCATCTGCGAAGAGCCATTTTGGAAGAGCTGATATTGTTTTTTTTTCAGTTTGAGTTTCAAGGGTCATTTGATTCTCTACACTGGAGCCTGTTGTTTTGAATCAGGGCAGAGAAGAGAAGAGATCCTCATGTGTTTTTCATTAGAATCAGGAAGGACAGAAAATGACAGGGAGCTTTAACAATAAGTACCTTATGATAGAAGGTAGAATACGAGAGCTGATGATACTTAATAAGGAGTGTTGATCTAGGATCAAATCACTTCCTGTCAATGTAATATTAATTCATTGTTCTGAAAGCCTGAACTGATCCTTAAATGGCCTTCCAGTCTGAGACACTTGATACATACAGCCCCCTTGGTTTAGTTTCTTTAGGTCTCTCTTCTCCCATCTGTACAGGATGTGTGTTGTTCGGCCACAGTGGTCCATTTTGTACACTTTGGCAGCCATAGCTGTAGCACACTGATCACTAGGAAACACACAGTGATTTCAGGACGTTTGAAAAGATCCCCAGAACGTCAATATATGCCTTCCTCAGCACGATTAAAACTATTCCCCAGCACTGGGTGCCAACTCGTGATGCTCGCAGACGGAGAGCGCTGCTCAGACCACCGCGCTAGCCGCAGTTCACAGAATACCTCATGGTATTAGCGTGTCATTTTTTATTATTTTGTTTTAAGCCTACGCCAAACTATAGCTCTAATCTTAACCACTCAGAATGAATACCGAAACTTAACCCTTTGAGTTGTTTCTGTTTTAAACCTGTAACCAAGCAGAATTAACCCTGTAACCATGCAGAATTAACCCTGTAACCATGCAGAATTAACCCTGTAACCAAGCAGAATTAACCCTGTAACCATGGAGAATTAACCCTGTAACCACTCAGAATGAATACCGAAACTTAACCCTTTGAGTTGTTTCTGTTTTAAACCTGTAACCAAGCAGAATTAACCCTGTAACCATGGAGAATTAACCCTGTAACCATGGAGAATTAACCCTGTAACCAAGCAGAATTAACCCTGTAACCATGCAGAATTAACACTGTAACCAAGCAGAATTAACCCTGTAACCATGGAGAATTAACCCTGTAACCATGCAGAATTAACCCTGTAACCAAGCAGAATTAACCCTGTAACCAAGCAGAATTAACCCTGTAACCATGCAGAATTAACCCTGTAACCATGCAGAATTAACCCTGTAACCATGCAGAATTAACCCTGTAACCATGCAGAATTAACCTTGTAACCATGGAGAATTAACCCTGTAACCATGCAGAATTAACCCTGTAACCATGCAGAATTAACCCTGTAACCATGCAGAATTAACCCTGTAACCATGGAGAATTAACCCTGTAACCATGCAGAATTAACCCTGTAACCATGCAGAATTAACCCTGTAACCATGCAGAATTAACCCTGTAACCATGGAGAATTAACCCTGTAACCAAGCAGAATTAACCCTGTAACCATGCAGAATTAACCCTGTAACCATGCAGAATTAACCTTGTAACCATGCAGAATGAACCTTGTAACCATGGAGAATTAACCCTGTAACCATGCAGAATTAACCCTGTAACCATGCAGAATTAACCCTGTAACCAAGCAGAATTAACCCTGTAACCATGGAGAATTAACCCTGTAACCATGCAGAATTAACCCTGTAACCATGCAGAATTAACCCTGTAACCATGGCGAATTAACCCTGTAACCAAGCAGAATTAACCCTGTAACCAAGCAGAATTAACCCTGTAACCAAGCAGAATTAACCCGGTAACCAAGCAGAATTAACCCTGTAACCAAGCAGAATTAACCCTGTAACCAAGCAGAATTAACCCTGTAACCAAGCAGAATTAACCTTGTAACCATGCAGAATTAACCCTGTAACCAAGCAGAATTAACCCTGTAACCAAGCAGAATTAACCCTGTAACCTTGCAAAATGAATGCGTCAAAAATAGACATTCATCCATAATGCGTTGAATTTTGAAGGGGAAACTATGAGATCTTGTTGAGCTGGAGTCACTGCCCAACACAATAATGAAAGCTTGGAAGCTTTATCAAGTAGAAAGAATGCATTGCTGATGTTGACATCATGACAACAAAACCCTGCCTGGAGCAGAAGGCCAATTTCCGTTGTTCACTGTAACATGGACAATAAAGTTGTATCGTATTCACATTGTAGAAACATCCCCTGTTCCCCTGCAGGTGAGCCAGAGTTCCGCTATGTGGCAGGTATGCATGGCAACGAGGTGGTTGGCAGAGAGCTGGTGCTGAACCTCATGCAGTACATCTGTCGGGAGTTTAGACGAGGCAACCCACGCATCGTCCGTCTGGTGACCACCACACGTATCCACCTACTGCCGTCTATGAACCCTGATGGATATGAAACAGCCTTTGAAAAGGTAGGATGAGGGGTGGAGCAGGGGATAAGGGATGTATTGATTGATTGAATTATTGACTGGTTAATTGACTGGCTGACTGTGTGGTGATGGGAGATGTCGAAAAACTGCATTTCCTCACTGGTTGAAATCTGCCTCAAAGGACCATGGAAAGAGCACCACCTTGTGGTCAGAGAACTCTAGAGAGAGGACTCAGAACGTCCTCGTGATGACTTCATATTAGAACTCTAGAGAGAGGACTCAGAACCTCCTCGTGATGACTTCATATTAGAACTCTAGAGAGAGGACTCAGAACCTCCTCGTGATGACTTCATATTAGAACTCTAGAGAGAGGACTCAGAACCTCCTCGTGATGACTTCATATTAGAACTCTAGAGAGAGGACTCAGAACCTCCTCATGATGACTTCATATTAGAACTCTAGAGAGAGGACTCAGAACCTCCTCGTGATGACTTCATATTAGAACTCTAGAGAGAGGACTCAGAACCTCCTCATGATGACTTCATATTAGAACTCTAGAGAGAGGACTCAGAACCTCCTCATGATGACTTCATATTAGAACTCTAAAGAGAGGACTCAGAACCTCCTCGTGATGACTTCATATTAGAACTCTAGAGAGAGGACTCAGAACCTCCTCGTGATGACTTCATATTAGAACTCTAGAGAGAGGACTCAGAACCTCCTCATGATGACTTCATATTAGAACTCTAGAGAGAGGACTCAGAACCTCCTCATGATGACTTCATATTAGAACTCTAGAGAGAGGACTCAGAACCTCCTCATGATGACTTCATATTAGAACTCTAGAGAGAGGACTCAGAACCTCCTCATGATGACTTCATATTAGAATAAGGAAGGGATGTAGGACATATTGATTGATCGATCGACTGACCGATCGATCGATTGTGTGATATTGAAAATAGTTTTAAACATGCATCTCAACTTAACTTCTCTCCAGGGTTCAGAGCTGGCAGGTTGGGCTCTGGGGCGCTACAGCTACGAATGGGTCGATATGAACCACAACTTCCCCGACCTGAACAATATCATGTGGGACGCCAAGGAGAATGACACAGACGTGGTTAAAACAGCCAACCACTACATCCCCATACCAGAGTACTACACTAAAGAGGATGCCTTCGTAAGTACTGTACACTACACATCAACTCCACCACAGAGTATGACTCAACATTATGTTTTCAGTTTTATTTTTCCTGGTTTTACATTTGTTTTCTTTTTCCACTCTTAAAATACCAATTTTTAGAGAAACAATGAAATTGGACGTGCTGAGTCAATGATTAAATCACACCTGAAAGGGAAAAAAATTGTGTAATTCCCCTCTTAAGGATCGGAACCCCTTTTTTTCCAATTTCATCCTAAAATGACATACCTGAATCTAACTGCCTGTAACCCAGGACCTTGAAGCAAGGATATGCATATTCTTGATACCATTTAAAATGAAACACTTTGAAATGTGTGGAAATGTGAAATTAATGTAGGAGAATATAACACATTAGATCTGGTAAAAGATAATACAAAGAAAAAAAACATGTGTTTTCACATTTTCTTTTCTCCATCAGCTTTTGAAATGCCATACATTAAGATAGGATCCTAGGTGTAATTTAAATGTTGTCCACCAGATGGCAGCAGTGTGTGTACAAAGTGTCAGACTGATCCAGTGAAGAATTACATTACTACTCAATATTTTGCATAAAGTCTGCCAGGAGTTTGCCCAAATGTGCCGAATTGGTCAATTTATTCATTTTCAACTACATAACTATAGAGAACATACATAAATGCTATGGTAATAAAACATGTAAGTTTACACACTCCCAGAAATGTCATACATGATGGATCATTAGCTTATACATAAACTATCACACATCTAGATGTCCGGATGGGATGAGTTTGGAGCCAGAGACAACAGTGGGGTCAATCTGTAGAATATAAAACTGGATTTTATTAAACAAAACTATTATACATTTTATCTCTGGGAGCCTCAGGATGACACATCAGAGCTAGATTATTGAATGTAAGTACATTATTTACCTTCAGAGGTGAATGTATCAAACCAGTTGCCGTGATAAAAGTGTTTTGTTCCTCAAACAATAGCACAGTATTATTTCACTGTAAAAGCTACTGTAAATTGGACAGTGCATTTACAGTAACACGAATTTAAGCTTTCTGCTCGTATAAGACATGTCAATGTCCTGGAAAGTTGGCTGTTGTATACAACATAATTCTAGTCACATTATCGCATGTTGAGCAACAACCGTCCCGGTGTAGGGACACCGGTCCCGTAGAAGTGTAAAAAGTACGGACAATTTAAATTCTGCATAATGGCACAGCATTTCATCAACTTTCCTGCTTCAGTTTGCTGCCATATGACTGGTTTCACATTTGTCTCCAGAGATTATAAGGTAAACTAGAAATAAAATAATTGTCATTTATATTTACAATTCCCTTCTCCAAACGGATTACTAATTGACCTAGTTCTTATCAATAGTTCTTATCAATAGTTCTTATCAATAGTTCTTATCAATAGTTCTTATCAATAGCTCTTATCAAGAGGTAAATGACAGTCCATGGAGAAGGGTGTTATTTCTACAGTGAAAAATGAAGTAGATGCTTTTTCCACGTGGAACCGGAAGGTTCTCTAGACCTTATTCATGGTTTTGTTGGTCATAGGTGGCCTTATCAGGGAATTAAGTCAAGGTCAGAATACGGCGTGTCTGTAGACCAGTGGAGGCTGCTGAGGGGAGGACGGCTCATAATAATGTCTGGAATGAAGTCCATTCCTATGAGCCGTCTTCCCCTCAGCAGCCTCCACTGTTGTAGACACACCTCCATTAATACAGTGTATCAGTAGACACACCTCCATTAATACAGTGTATCAGTAGACACACCTCCATTAATACAGTGTATCAGTAGACACACCTCCATTAATACAGTGTATCAGTAGACACACCTCCATTAATACAGTGTATCAGTAGACACACCTCCTCCACACCTCCATTAATACAGTGTATCTGTAGACACCTCCATTAATACAGTGGCTCTATAGACACACCTCCTCCACACCTCCATTAATACAGTGTATCTGTAGACACCTCCATTAATACAGTGTATCTGTAGACACCTCCATTAATACAGTGTATCAGTAGACACACCTCCATTAATACAGTGTATCAGTAGACACACCTCCTCCACCACACCTCCATTAATACAGTGTATCTGTAGACACACCTCCATTAATACAGTGTATCAGTAGACACACCTCCATTAATACAGTGTATCAGTAGACACACCTCCATTAATACAGTGTATCTATAGACACACCTCCATTAATACAGTGTATCAGTAGACACACCTCCATTAATACAGTGTATCAGTAGACACACCTCCATTAATACAGTGTATCAGTAGACACACCTCCATTAATACAGTGTATCAGTAGACACACCTCCATTAATACAGTGTATCAGTAGACACACCTCCATTAATACAGTGTATCAGTAGACACACCTCCATTAATACAGTGTATCTGTAGACACACCTCCATTAATACAGTGTATCAGTAGACACACCTCCATTAATACAGTGTATCAGTAGACACACCTCCATTAATACAGTGTATCAGTAGACACACCTCCATTAATACAGTGTATCAGTAGACACACCTCCATTAATACAGTGTATCTGTAGACACACCTCCTCCACACCTCCATTAATACAGTGTATCTGTAGACACACCTCCTCCACACTTCCATTAATACAGTGTATCTATAGACACACCTCCATTAATACAGTGTATCAGTAGACACACCTCCATTAATACAGTGTATCAAGAGACACCTCCATTAATACAGTGTATCAAGACACACCTCCATTAATACAGTGTATCTGTAGACACGCCTCCATTAATACAGTGTATCAGTAGACACACCTCCAGTAATACAGTGTATCAGTAGACACACCTCCATTAATACAGTGTATCAGTAGACACACCTCCAGTAATACAGTGTATCAGTAGACACACCTCCAGTAATACAGTGTATCAGTAGACACACCTCCATTAATACAGTCTATCAGTAGACACACCTCCAGTAATACAGTGTATCAGTAGACACACCTCCATTAATACAGTGTATCTGTAGACACACCTCCTCCACACCTCCATTAATAGTGTATCTGTAGACACACCTCCTCCACACCTCCATTAATAGTGTATCTGTAGACACACCTCCTCCACACCTCCATTAATACAGTGTATCAGTAGACACACCTCCATTAATACAGTGTATCTGTAGACACACCTCCTCCACACCTCCATTAATAGTGTATCTGTAGACACACCTCCTCCACACCTCCATTAATACAGTGTATCAGTAGACACACCTCCATTAATACAGTGTATCTGTAGACACACCTCCTCCACACCTCCATTAATAGTGTATCTGTAGACACACCTCCTCCACACCTCCATTAATACAGTGCATCTATAGACACACCTCCATTAATACAGTGTATCTGTAGAAACACCTCCATTAATACAGTGTATCTGTAGACACACCTCCATTAATACAGTGTATCTGTAGACACACCTCCTCCACACCTCCATTAATACAGTGTATCTGTAGACACACCTCCTCCACACCTCCATTAATACAGTGTATCAGTAGACACACCTCCATTAATACAGTGTATCTGTAGACACACCTCCTCCACACCTCCATTAATAGTGTATCTGTAGACACACCTCCTCCACACCTCCATTAATACAGTGCATCTGTAGACACACCTCCATTAATACAGTGTATCTTTAGACACGTCTCCATTAATACAGTGTATCTGTAGACACACCTCCTCCTCCACACCTCCACTAACAGTGTATCTGTAGACACACCTCCTCCACACCTCCATTAATACAGTGTATCAGTAGACACACCTCCATTAATACAGTGTATCAGTAGACACACCTCCATTAATACAGTGTATCTGTAGACACACCTCCTCCACACCTCCATTAATACAGTGTATCAGTAGACACACCTCCATTAATACAGTGTATCTGTAGACACACCTTCATCAATACAGTGTATCAGTAGACACACCTCCATTAATACAGTGTATCAGTAGACACACCTCCATTAATACAGTGAATCTGTAGACACACCTTCATCAATACAGTGTATCAGTAGACACACCTCCATTAATACAGTGTATCTGTAGACATACCTCCATTAATACAGTGTATCAGTAGATACACCTCCTCCACCACACCTTCATTAATACAGTCTATCTGTAGACACACCTCCATTAATACAGTGTATCAGTAGACACACCTCCATTAATACAGTGTATCAGTAGACACACCTCCATTAATACAGTGAATCTGTAGACACACCTTCATTAGTACAGTGTATCTGTAGACACACCTCCTCCACACCTCCATTAATACAGTGTATCAGTAGACACACCTCCATTAATACAGTGTATCAGTAGACACACCTCCATTAATACAGTGTATCAGTAGACACACCTCCATTAATACAGTGTATCAGTAGATACACCTTCACCACACCTTTGATCTCCACCCCAAACAAATACCAGGTGAATAGCAGGTGAATAGCAGGTGAATAACAGGTGAATAGCAGGTGAATAGCAGATGAATAACAGGTGAATAGCAGATGAATAACAGGTGAATCGCAGGTGAATAGCAGGTGAATAACAGGTGAATAGCAGGTGAATAACAGGTGAATAGCAGGTGAATAGCAGGTGAATAGCAGGTGTATAGCAGGTGAATAACAGGTGAATAGCAGGTGAATAACAGGTGAATAGCAGGTGAATAACAGGTGAATAACAGGTGAATAACAGGTGAATAGCAGGTGAATAACAGGTGAATAGCAGGTGAATAACAGGTGTATAACAGGTGAATAGCAGATTAATAACAGGTGAATAGCAGATTAATAACAGGTGAATAGCAGGTGTATAGCAGGTGTATAGCAGGTGAATAACAGGTGAATAGCAGGTGAATAGCAGGTGAATAACAGGTGTATAGCAGGTGTATAGCAGGTGTATAGCAGGTGAATAGCAGGTGAATAGCAGGTGAATAACAGGTGAATAGCAGGTGAATAACAGGTCTATAGCAGGTGTATAGCAGGTGTATAGCAGGTGAATAGCAGGTGAATAGCAGGTGAATAACAGGTGAATAGCAGGTGAATAGCAGGTGAATAACAGGTGAATAGCAGGTGAATAGCAGGTGAATAGCAGGTGAATAACAGGTGAATAGCAGGTGAATAGCAGGTGAATAACAGGTGAATAGCAGATTAATAACAAGTGAATAACAGCAGGTGAAGAAAAGTTCATAAAAATTGAATTAATTACAAGCCCTTAACTCTGTATGGAATTGGCCCCTTGCTGAACACATTGAAAACAGAACATTCAGAGTATGAAGGACAGCTGATCTGTAGGAAGGTATGTACTTCCTCTCAGTGGGCCTCCGTCTCTCTACAGCCTAGTGGGCTGTGGGCCTCCGTCTCTCTACAGCCTAGTGGGCCTCCGTCTCTCTACAGCCGAGTGGGCTGTGGGCCTCCGTCTCTCTACAGCCTAGTGGGCTGTCAGTACTGTCCCAGGCTGTCTGTACTGTTCCAGGCTGTCAGTACTGTCCCAGGCTGTCTGTACTGTTCCAGGCTGTCAGTACTGTCCCAGGCTGTCAGTACTGTCCCAGGCTGTCTGACATGTGCGTCTGTCCCTTTCCCAGGTGACCCCAGAGACACGTGTTAGTAACATGTTATTCTGTCCCAGGTGACCCCAGAGACACGGGTTACTAACATGTTCTTCTCTCCCAGGTGACCCCAGAGACACGTGTTAGTAACATGTTCTTCTGTCCCAGGTGACCCCAGAGACACGTGTTAGTAACATGTTATTCTGTCCCAGGTGACCCCAGAGACACGTGTTAGTAACATGTTCTTCTGTCCCAGGTGACCCCAGAGACACGTGTTACTAACATGTTCTTCTGTCCCAGGTGACCCCAGAGACACGTGTTAGTAACATGTTATTCTGTCCCAGGTGACCCCAGAGACACGTGTTAGTAACATGTTCTTCTCTCCCAGGTGACCCCAGAGACACGTGTTACTAACATGTTCTTCTGTCCCAGGTGACCCCAGAGACACGTGTTACTAACATGTTCTTCTGTCCCAGGTGACCCCAGAGACACGTGTTAGTAACATGTTCTTCTGTCCCAGGTGACCCCAGAGACACGTGTTAGTAACATGTTCTTCTGTCCCAGGTGACCCCAGAGACACGTGCGGTCATCAGCTGGATGCAGGACATCCCCTTTGTCCTGAGTGCCAACCTCCACGGGGGGGAACTGGTGGTTACCTACCCCTTCGACTGCACCCGGGACTGGGCCCCTCAGGAAAACACCCCTACAGCTGACGATAGTTTCTTCCGCTGGCTGGCCACGGTCTACGCCTCCACCAACCTGGTCATGGCCAACCCTGATAGGAGGATCTGCCACTCTGAAGACTTCCAACAGCACAACAACATCATTAACGGAGGAGCCTGGCACACCGTCCCTGGGAGTCAGTAGTTCTCCTATATATATAATATATATATATATAATAATCAACACTGTCCCTGGGAGTCAGTAGTTCTCAGTAGTAGTATATATATATACAGTGGGGAGAACAAGTATTTGATTCACTGCCGATTTTGCAGGTTTTCCTACTTACAAAGCTTGAAGAGGTCTGTAATTTTTTATCATAGGTACACTTCAACTGTGAGAGACGGAATCTAAAACAAAAATCCAGAAAATGACATTGTATGATTTTTAAGTAATTAATTAGCATTTTATTGCATGACATAAGTATTTGATACATCAGAAAAGCAGAACTTAATATTTGGTACAGAAACCTTTGTTTGCAATTACAGAGATCACACGTTTCCTGTAGTTTTTGACCAGGTTTGCACACACTGCAGCAGGGATTTTGGCCCACTCCTCCATACAGACCTTCTCCAGATCCTTCAGGATTCGGGGCTGTCGCTGGGCAATACGGACTTTCAGCTCCCTCCAAAGATTTTCTATTGGGTTCAGGTCTGGAGACTGGCTAGGCCACTCCAGGACCTTGAGATGCTTCTTACGGAGTCACTCCTTACTTGCCCTGGCTGTGTGTTTCGGGTTGTTGTCATGCTGGAAGACCCAGCCACGACCCATCTTCAATGCTCTTACTGAGGGAAGGAGGTTGTTGGCCAAGATCTCGCGATACATGGCCCCATCCATCCTCCCCTCAATACGGTGCAGTCGTCCTGTCCCCTTTACAGAAAAGCATCCCCAAAGAATGATGTTTCCACCTCCATGCTTCACGGTTGGGATGGTGTTCTTGGGGTTGTACTCATCCTTCTTCTTCCTCCAAACACGGCGAGTGGAGTTTAGACCAAAAAGCTCTATTTTTGTCTCATCAGACCACATGACCTTCTCCCATTTCTCCTCTGGATCATCCAGATGGTCATTGGCAAACTTCAGACGGGCCTGGACATGCGCTGGCTTGAGCAGGGGACCCTTGCGTGCGCTGCAGGATTTTAATCTGTGATGGCGTAGTGTGTTACTATTGGTTTTCTTTGAGACTGTGGTCCCAGCTCTCTTCAGGTCATTGACCAGGTCCTGCCGTGTAGTTCTGGGCTGATCCCTCACCTTCCTCATGATCATTGATGCCCCACGAGGTGAGATCTTGCATGGAGCCCCAGACCGAGGGTGATTGACCGTCATCTTGAACTTCTTCCATTTTTTAATAATTGCGGCAACAGTTGTTGCCTTCTCACCAAGCTGCTTGCCTATTGTCCTGTAGCCCATCCCAGCCTTGTGCAGGTCTACAATTTAACCCTGATGTCCTCACACAGCTCTCTGGTCTTGGCCATTGTGGAGAGGTTGGAGTCTGTTTGATTGAGTGTGTGGACAGGTGTCTTTTATACAGGTAACGAGTTCAAACAGGTGCAGTTAATACAGGTAATGAGTGGAGAACAGGAGGGCTTCTTAAAGAAAAACTAACAGGTCTGTGAGAGCCGGAATTCTTACTGGTTGGTAGGTGATCAAATACTTATGTCATGCAATAAAATGCAAGTGAATTACTTAAAAATCATACAATGTGATTTTCTGGATTTTTGTTTTAGATTCCGTCTCTCACAGTTGAAGTGTACCTATGATTAGAATTACAGACCTCTACATGCTTTGTAAGTAGGAAAACCTGCAAAATCGGCAGTGTATCAAATATATAATAACCAGCACTGTCCCTGGGAGTCAGTAGTTATATATATATATATATATATATATAAATTCAGGCCCTTATCAAAGACTATTTGTTTTTCATGTGTTTTGTTACCATATTTTTGTCCCCCAGGTATGAATGACTTCAGCTACATGCACACTAACTGCTTCGAGGTGACGGTGGAGCTGTCGTGTGACAAGTTTCCTCATGCCAGCGAGCTTCCTACAGAGTGGGAGAACAACAAGGAGTCTCTGCTTGTCTACATGGAGCAGGTCTACTGTTCTTTACATGGATTATTTACCAAAGTTATACTGTATCGGAGTTATTCAAACTACTGGAAATGGCCCCAATTGGAAAGACTTCACTTGTAGAATACTGTCCTACTGCATATCCCAGCTCTTTCTTACCAGCTCTCCAATTTGTAGATATTTCCCTGATCATCTCTGTTTCTGATGTTCCCTGATCATCTCTGTTTCTGATGTTCCCTGACTATCTCTGTTTCTCATGTTCCCTGATTATCTCTGTTTCTGATGTGCCCTGATTATCTCTGTTTCTGATGTTCCCTGATTATCTCTGTTTCTGATGTTCCCTGACGATCTCTGCTTCTGATGTTCCCTGATCATCTCTGTTTCTGATGTTCCCTGATTATCTCTGTTTCTGATGTGCCCTGATCATCTCTGTTTCTGATGTTCCCTGGTCATCTCTGTTTCTGATGTTCCCTGATCATCTCTGTTTCTGATGTTCTGTCCTTGCCTCTACCAGGTTCACAGAGGCATCAAGGGAGTGGTGAGAGACAAGATGACGAAGAAAGGCATTGCAGACGCCATTGTGAAAGTGGAAGACCTGGACCACGACATACGATCAGGTAGACATAAGATTCTAGAACGATTTACATGATGCACTACACTACACAGAAGAAACAGAAAAAGAATCAGCCATTTTTTCTGTTTACCTCGCACTGCTTGTATGTCAAATTCCTGCCAGCACCAATTTCTAACTGCTTGTAGTAGCAGACACAATGCTCCGTGCTCGGGATTTACGGTGTTACCGGCATAGCACACAAGGGGGTGCTGAAAACACAAGAAAAGCCCATTGGGCCTCTAGTAACAGAATGCTAACAAAATGTGCACAATCTAATAGTGAAATCTCAGACGCTGAGATGCTAAACTAGCGAAAACTAACATAAACAAATTGCAAAGACGGGCAAATCCAGCTCATGAAGTAATACAAGCATAGTTAGTAGCTACAGAATGTAAAGTTATACAAGCATAGTTAGTAGCTACAGAATGTAAAGTTATACAAGCATAGTTAGTAGCTACAGAATGTAAAGTTATACAAGCATAGTTAGTAGCTACAGAATATCATTTTTTTTAGGTGTGTGTTCAATTACAAGGGAAAGTAAATGAGAGAAATTGTGCAAATGAACAAAGTTGTGATGCTTTTCTGAAGGAAGAGCAGCTTGTGTCCACGGAGCAGAGGGAAGAAGAATGGAGGGAAAACACGCTAACAGGAAGCACAGGGAAAAAATGACAACTGTACAGAACTACTGGCAGAAAGCCATTATAAGATATCTGATAACTTAATAATCATAATATAACAGTTCTGGGGAACTACGGTAAACTTCATGTTAAATAATGAGACTGGCTGAACAGTTCTGGGGAACTACAGTAAACTTTATGTTAAATAATGAGACTGGCTGAACAGTTCTGGGGAACTACGGTACGCTTCATAATGTGACAGACTCAACTGTCCTGGGGAACTACGGTACGCTTCATAATGTGACAGACTCAACTGTCCTGGGGAACTACGGTAAGCTTCATAATGTGACTGTCTCAACTGTCCTGGGGAACTACGGTAAGCTTCATAATGTGACTGTCTCAACTGTCCTGGGGAACTACGGTAAGCTTCATAATGTGACTGTCTCAACTGTCCTGGGGAACTACGGTAAGCTTCATAATGTGACTGGCTCAACTGAACTACGGTAAACTTCATGTAAAATAATGAGACATGAAAAACGCAATCTTCTTTACCTCCTGACGTATTGCACAAGTTGACTGCAGGTACTTAAAAAGTAGCTACAAATATTCAAATTTATTGGAAAAACATCTAAGAAATATTTGACGGTAATTGAAAAACCATCCTGTGGCCTTTTCCAAATCAAATGAAATCAAATTTTATTTGTCACATGCGCCGAATACAACAATGAAATGCTTACTAACACTCCCTAAATTAACCATCAATGCAGTTAAGAAAAAATTAGTGTTAAAGTATTTACTAAATAAACTAAATGTTAAGGGCTACTACACCTGTTGAATTTGTACGCACCGTCACTGTGGGGACGACGTCCTCGATGCTCTTATTGATTGACCAATAGACCTCCACCCTTTGTCTTACCAAACTGATGCTGGCACTAAGAGCTGTATAGATGAAATAGAGGAAACAAGAGGAAACAGGAAAACGCCGGGCAGCTGTTTTATCTTGCTGATGGAACTAAAACCCAGCCGGCTGTTATTGACCAATAGATACAGACCTCCACCCTTTGTCTTACCGGAGGCAGCTGTTATTGACCAATAGATACAGACCTCCACCCTTTGTCTTACCGGAGGCAGCTGTTATTGACCAATAGACACAGACCTCCACCCTTTGTCTTACCGGAGGCAGCTGTTATTGACCAATAGACACAGACCTCCACCCTTTGTCTTACCGGAGGCAGCTGTTATTGACCAATAGACACAGACCTCCACCCTTTGTCTTACCGGAGGGAGCTGTTTTATCTTGCCGATGCAGCATAAACCCAGCCAACTGTATATTATCCATGTCGTCGTTCAGCCACGACTCAGTGAAACATAAGATATTACAGTTTTTAATGTCCAGTTGATAGTCTTGATCGGCGCTGTTATGGTGTTATCCAATGATTGCTCGTTGGCTAATAGGACTGATGGTAGAGGAGGATTATCCACTAGCCGTCGGATTCTTACAAGGCACCCTGACCTACGACCCCTATATATCCGACTCTTCTTCATGTGAATGACGGGGATTTGAGCCTTGTCGGGTGTCTGAAGTAAATCCTTCGTGTCCTACTAGTTAACGAAAAAATCTTCTTCCAGTACGAGGCGAGGAATCGCTGTTCTGACATCCAGAAGCTCTTTTCGGTCATAACGTATGTACAAAATAAGTTACCAACAACGTGAAAAAACACACACGATAACACAATTGGTTAGGAGCCCCAGTAAAAACGGCAGCCATCTTCTCCGGATCCGTTATTACAGCAAATACGGTACATATACAATACACCGCCAAAACACAGTCCGTGCTCTCTCTCGTATCTTCATTTAATTTACCCCTGGCTTCCATTTATTTTATTCTACTCCCAAGATGCAACAGTATCTTTAAAAAAACGGATACTTTACTGTCTTTGTTACACAATTACATGTATCTCTTTAGTTTCAAGCCATGTATTTTATTCTACTGTAAACATCAGTTTGTATCAGCTAGGTCCCCATCCCCCTTTAATTGTGGTATTATCGACAAAATATTTTTGATACATTTTCTGAATGAATGATCTTGAGACTCTCCTGTGTATCTCCTTTAGCGGCTGATGGGGACTACTGGCGTCTGTTGAACCCCGGGGAATACAAAGTGACAGTGTGGGCGGAGGGATACCTTCCCTCCATGAGGCGGTGCAACGTCGGGACCGAAGCACGCCCCACCATCTGTGACTTCATCTTGATCAAGACTCCACGGCAGAGGATGAACGAGATCCTAGCTAAAGGGGGGAAGTTACCCCAGGATCTACAACTGAAGCTGAGAGCACTGAGGCTCCGGAAACTAAGAGCCTCCACCAAGGCCATCAACCAGCGGAGGGAGCACAGCCGCAAGGCCAGGGGAACACGGTTCGCTAGGGCACCACGCCCTCTCACACCCCTGGCCTGAGAGACAGGGGACAGACTGTGTCTCTAATGACACCCTATTCCCCACATGGCTCTGGTCAAAAGAAGTGCACTATAAAGGGAATAGGGTGCCATAGTCTCTGATCTAAAGTAGTGCACTATGTAGAGAATAGGGTGCCATAGGGCTCTGGTCTAAAGTAGTGCACTATATAGAGAATAGGGTGCCATTTGGGACTCAAACTTGAGGCTTTGAAACGACCGGGGTGTTTGAGATGGACTACATTGTAGTCAGCGACGACAGACAGACTGAAATACAAAACGTCAATGAGAAGTCATTTTTAGGAAGGTGATTTGTAAATCCGACTGCAATGTAGTCGATCTGAAACAAGACACAGCGGCTTCAACACAAGTCTGTATTCCCAGTGAATGTTGCCATTTCAGATTTGAATAGCAGAGTAGTACAGGGAGATTTAATGTGTTCTAACTAGCTTGTTGGGACACTGGTCAACATGTCAGTTGTTTGTTAAAAAGGTAGAGAGATAATGTAGTTGATGAGGCTGTATCTTTACATTGGTAGGAATATTTCATACCTTCATAACTAGTTGTTTGGCTTGTTGGGAAAGTGGTCAACAGTAGCTAGGTTTCCATCCAATTGGCGACAAATTTTCATGCGAATATATATTTTTTTTAAAATCTGCATAAAAAAAATCTGCATAAAAAAAATCTGCATATTTTCCCACCAGTGGTGTTTCCACCAAACTGGATTTGTTGCGGATAAAACATCAGTCCGTGATGACGTAGTGCGCACAAATAGTACTTCTTCACTTAAAAGGTTTTCACGTTACCGAATTAAAATGTTTTTTCCATCGCATTTTCAACTCGTATTGATAGTTTGTTGCGCTGAATAGCACACGTGCGTACTCTAGCCAACAGCTCGGGTAAAACCATCAGATTATTATGATCAGATTATTATGGATCAGAGAGAAGATATTTTAGTTGTTGTTGACCCGGCAGTCAAGCATCGATCATCATGTCACCAGACTAAGGAACGTCCAGCTCACAGCATCCATTCACCACCCTGTGATGTTCATCATAAGTCAGTTCATCTGTAGCCTAATAAACTACATGGTTTCCCCGTAGTGAGAGGACCACACGCCAATATCATCTCGTGACTCCCAACTTTACTTTGATACGGTTCGATAGCAATTATATCAATATTTGCGCATAAAATACGCCATTTCTCGCATAATTTAAATTTTCCCGACAAAAAAAAAGATGTTTGAACGAAACAAATTGTCTGTCGACATTTATAAAATTGTACTGAAACGACCTGTTTCCATCACAGTTTCCATTTGTCCATTTTTTTGTTTTTATACGGTATGACTTTACTGAAATAGACACTGTGAATGGAAACGTGGTTAATGACAACAGGAGTCTGCAAGACGGCACAAATAGATCTGGGACCAGGCGTGTGAATATTCAGTTTAGTTTATCCTCGCCACTGGTCTTTAGTACAGCTGTTTTTACACTAACTATGAACAATATAGAAGAAGACCTTTTATGATGACGAGGGGAGGCCACGGCAGTATCAGCTGGCCTGATACGTTGTATATCATTGTGTGTTTTGACTATTTCATTAAAGGACAATTTGGGTAGAAAGAGTCGGGTCAGTAATGTACTTGTTCAGAACCAGGAGAACTGTGATGAAAACGTGTGTTGTTTCCTCTTTTGCCGCGTAGGACCTGCTGTCAGTTTGAGGTTAAGGTTAGTATATGTATACGCACACACACACACACACACACACACATACACACACACACACACACACACACACACGTGAAAGACAAACATAGAGGATTTTTAAAAACAAGGTAAAAAGGCAGGGCAAGGGGACTTAGAACTCCATAGAAGAACAATGTATACAAAACAGATTGTTCAATTAATGTCAAGCTTCTGATACCCCTGAAGGAGAAGGTATCACACACACACACAGGCTGATTCCCCTAACTAATATGATCATGTGGAGTGAATGTGATTGAACTCAAATGCTGATATAGTGGGAAATTATTTGATTTAAAATACACTAGCAGAAGAATCAAAACTGAAAGAGCTTTGTCTTCCAGCACCACCTAGAAACACCCTCTGGGTATTACATCCTGTACCAGCACCACCTAGACACCCTCTGGGTATTACATCCTGTACCAGCACCACCTAGAGACATCCTCTGGGTATTACATCTTGTACCAGCACCACCTAGAGACACCCTCTGGGTATTACATCCTGTACCAGCACCACCTAGACACCCTCTGGGTATTACATCTTGTACCAGCACCACCTAGAGACACCCTCTGGGTATTACATCTTGCACCAGCACCACCTAGACACCCTGTGGGTATTACATCTTGTACCAGCACCACCTAGAGACACCCTCTGGGTATTGAATCTTGTACCAGCACCACCTAGACACCCTCTGGGTATTACATCTTGTACCAGCACCACCTAGACACCCTCTGGGTATTACATCTTGTACCAGCACCACCTAGACACCCTCTGGGTATTACATCTTGTACCAGCACCACCTAGACACCCTCTGGGTATTACATCTTGTACCAGCACCACCTAGACACCCTCTGGGTATTACATCTTGTACCAGCACCACCTAGACACCCTCTGGGTATTACATCTTGTACCAGCACCACCTAGACACCCTCTGGGTATTACATCTTGTACCAGCACCACCTAGACACCCTCTGGGTATTACATCTTGTACCAGCACCACCTAGACACCCTCTGGGTATTACATCTTGTACCAGCACCACCTAGACACCCTGTGGGTATTACATCTTGTACCAGCACCACCTAGACACCCTCTGGGTATTACATCTTGTACCAGCACCACCTAGACACCCTCTGGGTATTACATCTTGTACCAGCACCACCTAGACACCCTCTGGGTATTACATCTTGTACCAGCACCACCTAGACACCCTCTGGGTATTACATCTTGTACCAGCACCACCTAGACACCCTCTGGGTATTGAATCTTGTACCAGCACCACCTAGACACCCTCTGGGTATTACATCTTGTACCAGCACCACCTAGACACCCTCTGGGTATTACATCTTGTACCAGCACCACCTAGACACCCTCTGGGTATTACATCTTGTACCAGCACCACCTAGACACCCTCTGGGTATTACATCTTGTACCAGCACCACCTAGACACCCTCTGGGTATTACATCTTGTACCAGCACCACCTAGACACCCTCTGGGTATTACATCTTGTACCAGCACCACCTAGACACCCTGTGGGTATTACATCTTGTACCAGCACCACCTAGACACCCTCTGGGTATTGAATCTTGTACCAGCACCACCTAGACACCCTCTGGGTATTACATCTTGTACCAGCACCACCTAGACACCCTCTGGGTATTACATCTTGTACCAGCACCACCTAGACACCCTCTGGGTATTACATCTTGTACCAGCACCACCTAGACACCCTCTGGGTATTACATCTTTTACCAGCACCACCTAGACACCCTCTGGGTATTACATCTTGTACCAGCACCACCTAGACACCCTCTGGGTATTACATCTTGTACCAGCACCACCTAGACACCCTGTGGGTATTACATCTTGTACCAGCACCACCTAGACACCCTCTGGGTATTGAATCTTGTACCAGCACCACCTAGACACCCTCTGGGTATTACATCTTGTACCAGCACCACCTAGACACCCTCTGGGTATTACATCTTGTACCAGCACCACCTAGACACCCTCTGGGTATTACATCTTGTACCAGCACCACCTAGACACCCTCTGGGTATTACATCTTGTACCAGCACCACCTAGACACCCTCTGGGTATTACATCCTGTACCAGCACCACCTAGACACCCTCTGGGTATTACATCTTGTACCAGCACCACCTAGACACCCTCTGGGTATTACATCCTGTACCAGCACCACCTAGACACCCTCTGGGTATTACATCTTGTACCAGCACCACCTAGATACACCCTCTGGGTATTACATCCTGTACCAGCACCACCTAGAGACACCCTGTGGGTATTACATCTTGTACCAGCACCACCTAGACACCCTGTGGGTATTGCATCCTGTACCAGCACCACCTAGAGACACCCTCTGGGTATTGCATCTTGTACCAGCACCACCTAGACACCCTCTGGGTATTACATCTTGTACCAGCACCACCTAGACACCCTCTGGGTATTACATCTTGTACCAGCACCACCTAGAGACACCCTGTGGGTATTACATCTTGTACCAGCACCACCTAGACACCCTGTGGGTATTACATCTTGTACCAGCACCACCTAGACACCCTCTGGGTATTACATCTTGTACCAGCACCACCTAGACACCCTCTGGGTATTACATCTTGTACCAGCACCACCTAGACACCCTCTGGGTATTACATCTTGTACCAGCACCACCTAGAGACACCCTCTGGGTATTACATCTTGTACCAGCACCACCTAGACACCCTCTGGGTATTACATCTTGTACCAGCACCACCTAGACACCCTCTGGGTATTACATCTTGTACCAGCACCACCTAGACACCCTCTGGGTATTACATCTTGTACCAGCACCACCTAGACACCCTGTGGGTATTACATCTTGTACCAGCACCACCTAGACACCCTCTGGGTATTGAATCTTGTACCAGCACCACCTAGACACCCTCTGGGTATTACATCTTGTACCAGCACCACCTAGACACCCTCTGGGTATTACATCTTGTACCAGCACCACCTAGACACCCTCTGGGTATTACATCTTGTACCAGCACCACCTAGACACCCTCTGGGTATTACATCTTTTACCAGCACCACCTAGACACCCTCTGGGTATTACATCTTGTACCAGCACCACCTAGACACCCTCTGGGTATTACATCTTGTACCAGCACCACCTAGACACCCTGTGGGTATTACATCTTGTACCAGCACCACCTAGACACCCTCTGGGTATTGAATCTTGTACCAGCACCACCTAGACACCCTCTGGGTATTACATCTTGTACCAGCACCACCTAGACACCCTCTGGGTATTACATCTTGTACCAGCACCACCTAGACACCCTCTGGGTATTACATCTTGTACCAGCACCACCTAGACACCCTCTGGGTATTACATCTTGTACCAGCACCACCTAGACACCCTCTGGGTATTACATCCTGTACCAGCACCACCTAGACACCCTCTGGGTATTACATCTTGTACCAGCACCACCTAGACACCCTCTGGGTATTACATCCTGTACCAGCACCACCTAGACACCCTCTGGGTATTACATCTTGTACCAGCACCACCTAGATACACCCTCTGGGTATTACATCCTGTACCAGCACCACCTAGAGACACCCTGTGGGTATTACATCTTGTACCAGCACCACCTAGACACCCTGTGGGTATTGCATCCTGTACCAGCACCACCTAGAGACACCCTCTGGGTATTGCATCTTGTACCAGCACCACCTAGACACCCTCTGGGTATTACATCTTGTACCAGCACCACCTAGACACCCTCTGGGTATTACATCTTGTACCAGCACCACCTAGAGACACCCTGTGGGTATTACATCTTGTACCAGCACCACCTAGACACCCTGTGGGTATTACATCCTGTACCAGCACCACCTAGACACCCTCTGGGTATTACATCTTGTACCAGCACCACCTAGACACCCTCTGGGTATTACATCTTGTACCAGCACCACCTAGATACACCCTCTGGGTATTACATCCGGTAACAGCACCACCTAGAGACACCCTGTGGGTATTACATCTTGTACCAGCACCACCTAGACACCCTGTGGGTATTACATCCTGTACCAGCACCACCTAGAGACACCCTCTGGGTATTACATCTTGTACCAGCACCACCTAGACACCCTCTGGGTATTACATCTTGTACCAGCACCACCTAGACACCCTCTGGGTATTACATCTTGTACCAGCACCACCTAGATACACCCTCTGGGTATTACATCCTGTAACAGCACCACCTAGAGACACCCTGTGGGTATTACATGTTGTACCAGCACCACCTAGACACCCTGTGGGTATTACATCCTGTACCAGCACCACCTAGACACCCTCGGGGTATTACATCTTGTACCAGCACCACCTAGACACCCTCTGGGTATTACATATTGTACCAGCACCACCTAGAGACACCCTCTGGGTATTACATCTTGTACCAGCACCACCTAGACACCCTGTGGGTATTACATCTTGTACCAGCACCACCTAGACACCCTCTGGGTATTACATCTTGTACCAGCACCACCTAGACACCCTCTGGGTATTACATCTTGTACCAGCACCACCTAGAGACACCCTCTGGGTATTACATCTTGTACCAGCACCACCTAGACACCCTCTGGGTATTACATCTTGTACCAGCACCACCTAGACACCCTCTGGGTATTACATCTTGTACCAGCACCACCTAGACACCCTCTGGGTATTACATCTTGTACCAGCACCACCTAGACACCCTGTGGGTATTACATCTTGTACCAGCACCACCTAGACACCCTCTGGGTATTGAATCTTGTACCAGCACCACCTAGACACCCTCTGGGTATTACATCTTGTACCAGCACCACCTAGACACCCTCTGGGTATTACATCTTGTACCAGCACCACCTAGACACCCTCTGGGTATTACATCTTGTACCAGCACCACCTAGACACCCTCTGGGTATTACATCTTGTACCAGCACCACCTAGACACCCTCTGGGTATTACATCCTGTACCAGCACCACCTAGACACCCTCTGGGTATTACATCTTGTACCAGCACCACCTAGATACACCCTCTGGGTATTACATCCTGTACCAGCACCACCTAGAGACACCCTGTGGGTATTACATCTTGTACCAGCACCACCTAGACACCCTGTGGGTATTGCATCCTGTACCAGCACCACCTAGAGACACCCTCTGGGTATTGCATCTTGTACCAGCACCACCTAGACACCCTCTGGGTATTACATCTTGTACCAGCACCACCTAGACACCCTCTGGGTATTACATCTTGTACCAGCACCACCTAGAGACACCCTGTGGGTATTACATCTTGTACAAGCACCACCTAGACACCCTGTGGGTATTACATCCTGTACCAGCACCACCTAGACACCCTCTGGGTATTACATCTTGTACCAGCACCACCTAGACACCCTCTGGGTATTACATCTTGTACCAGCACCACCTAGATACACCCTCTGGGTATTACATCCGGTAACAGCACCACCTAGAGACACCCTGTGGGTATTACATCTTGTACCAGCACCACCTAGACACCCTGTGGGTATTACATCCTGTACCAGCACCACCTAGAGACACCCTCTGGGTATTACATCTTGTACCAGCACCACCTAGACACCCTCTGGGTATTACATCTTGTACCAGCACCACCTAGACACCCTCTGGGTATTACATCTTGTACCAGCACCACCTAGATACACCCTCTGGGTATTACATCCTGTAACAGCACCACCTAGAGACACCCTGTGGGTATTACATGTTGTACCAGCACCACCTAGACACCCTGTGGGTATTACATCCTGTACCAGCACCACCTAGACACCCTCTGGGTATTACATCTTGTACCAGCACCACCTAGACACCCTCTGGGTATTACATATTGTACCAGCACCACCTAGAGACACCCTCTGGGTATTACATCTTGTACCAGCACCACCTAGACACCCTGTGGGTATTACATCTTGTACCAGCACCACCTAGACACCCTCTGGGTATTACATCTTGTACCAGCACCACCTAGACACCCTCTGGGTATTACATCTTGTACCAGCACCACCTAGACACCCTCTGGGTATTACATCCTGTACCAGCACCACCTAGACACTAGACACCCTCTGGGTATTACATCTTGTACTAGCACCACCTAGACCCTCTGGGTATTACATCTTGTACCAGCACCACCTAGACACCCTCTGGGTATTACATCTTGTACCAGCACCACCTAGACACCCTCTGGGTATTACATCTTGTACCAGCACCACCTAGACACCCTCTGGGTATTACATCTTGTACCAGCACCACCTAGACACCCTCTGGGTATTACATCTTGTACCAGCACCACCTAGACACCCTCTGGGTATTACATCTTGTACCAGCACCACCTAGACACCCTCTGGGTATTACATCTTGTACCAGCACCACCTAGACACCCTCTGGGTATTACATCTTGTACCAGCACCCCCTAGACACCCTCTGGGTATTACACCCTGTACCAGCACCCCCTAGACACCCTCTGGGTATTACATCCTGTACCAGCACCACCTAGACACCCTCTGGGTATTACATCTTGTACCAGCACCACCTAGATACACCCTCTGGGTATTACATCCTGTAACAGCACCACCTAGAGACACCCTGTGGGTATTACATCTTGTACCAGCACCACCTAGACACCCTGTGGGTATTACATCCTGTACCAGCACCACCTAGAGACACCCTCTGGGTATTACATCTTGTACCAGCACCACCTAGACACCCTCTGGGTATTACATCTTGTACCAGCACCACCTAGACACCCTCTGGGTATTACATCTTGTACCAGCACCACCTAGATACACCCTCTGGGTATTACATCCTGTAACAGCACCACCTAGAGACACCCTGTGGGTATTACATCTTGTACCAGCACCACCTAGACACCCTGTGGGTATTACATCCTGTACCAGCACCACCTAGACACCCTCTGGGTATTACATCTTGTACCAGCACCACCTAGACACCCTGTGGGTATTACATCTTGTACCAGCACCACCTAGACACCCTCTGGGTATTACATCTTGTACCAGCACCACCTAGACACCCTGTGGGTATTACATCTTGTACCAGCACCACCTAGACACCCTCTGGGTATTACATCTTGTACCAGCACCACCTAGAGACACCCTCTGGGTATTACATCTTGTACCAGCACCACCTAGACACCCTGTGGGTATTACATCTTGTACCAGCACCACCTAGACACCCTCTGGGTATTACATCTTGTACCAGCACCACCTAGACACCCTGTGGGTATTACATCTTGTACCAGCACCACCTAGACACCCTCTGGGTATTACATCTTGTACCAGCACCACCTAGACACCCTCTGGGTATTACATCTTGTACCAGCACCACCTAGACACCCTCTGGGTATTACATCCTGTACCAGCACCACCTAGACACCCTCTGGGTATTACATCTTGTACCAGCACCACCTAGACACCCTGTGGGTATTACATCTTGTACCAGCACCACCTAGACACCCTGTGGGTATTACATCCTGTACCAGCACCACCTAGAGACACCCTCTGGGTATTACATCTTGTACCAGCACCACCTAGACACCCTCTGGGTATTAAATCTTGTACCAGCACCACCTAGACACCCTCTGGGTATTACATCTTGTACCAGCACCACCTAGATACACCCTCTGGGTATTACATCTTGTACCAGCACCACCTAGACACCCTGTGGGTATTACATCCTTTACCAGCACCACCTAGAGACACCCTGTGGGTATTACATCTTGTACCAGCACCACCTAGACACCCTGTGGGTATTACATCCTGTACCAGCACCACCTAGACACCCTGTGGGTATTACATCCTGTACCAGCACCACCTAGAGACACCCTCTGGGTATTACATCTTGTACCAGCACCACCTAGACACCCTCTGGGTATTACATCTTGTACCAGCACCACCTAGACACCCTCTGGGTATTACATCCTATACCAGCACCACCTAGACACCCTCTGGGTATTGCATCTTGTACCAGCACCACCTAGACCCTCTGGGTATTACATCTTGTACCAGCACCACCTAGATACACCCTCTGGGTATTACATCCTGTAACAGCACCACCTAGAGACACCCTGTGGGTATTACATCTTGTACCAGCACCACCTAGAGACACCCTCTGGGTATTACATCTTGTACCAGCACCACCTAGAGACACCCTCTGGGTATTACATCTTGTACCAGCACCACCTAGAGACACCCTGTGGGTATTACATCTTGAACCAGCACCACCTAGAGACACCCTGTGGGTATTACATCTTGTACCAGCACCACCTAGAGACACCCTCTGGGTATTACATCTTGTACCAGCACCACCTAGACACCCTGTGGGTATTACATCCTGTACCAGCACCACCTAGAGACACCCTCTGAGTATTACATCTTGTACCAGCACCACCTAGACACCCTCTGGGTATTACATCTTGTACCAGCACCACCTAGACATCCTCTGGGTATTACATCTTGTACCAGCACCACCTAGATACACCCTCTGGGTATTACATCCTGTAACAGCACCACCTAGAGACACCCTGTGGGTATTACATCTTGTACCAGCACCACCTAGACACCCTGTGGGTATTACATCCTGTACCAGCACCACCTAGAGACACCCTCTGGTTATTACATCTTGTACCAGCACCACCTAGACACCCTCTGGGTATTACATCTTGTACCAGCACCACCTAGACACCCTCTGGGTATTACATCCTATACCAGCACCACCTAGACACCCTCTGGGTATTACATCTTGTACCAGCACCACCTAGACCCTCTGGGTATTACATCTTGTACCAGCACCACCTAGATACACCCTCTGGGTATTACATCCTGTAACAGCACCACCTAGAGAAACCCTGTGGGTATTACATCATGTACCAGCACCACCTAGACACCCTCTGGGTATTACATCTTGTACCAGCACCACCTAGACACCCTCTGGGTATTACATCTTGTACCAGCACCACCTAGACACCCTCTGGGTATTACATCTTGTACCAGCACCACCTAGAGACACCCTGTGGGTATTACATATTGTACCAGCACCACCTAGAGACACCCTGTGGGTATTACATCTTGTACCAGCACCACCTAGAGACACCCTGTGGGTATTACATCTTGTACCAGCACCACCTAGAGACACCCTCTGGGTATTACATCTTGTACCAGCACCACCTAGAGACACCCTGTGGGTATTACATCTTGTACCAGCACCACCTAGACACCCTGTGGGTATTACATCTTGTACCAGCACCACCTAGAGACACCCTCTGGGTATTACATCTTGTACCAGCACCACCTAGACACCCTCTGGGTATTACATCTTGTACCAGCACCACCTAGACACCCTCTGGGTATTACATCTTGTACCAGCACCACCTAGAGACACCCTGTGGGTATTACATCTTGTACCAGCACCACCTAGAGACACCTTGTGGGTATTACATCTTGTACCAGCACCACCTAGAGACACCCTGTGGGTATTACATCTTGTACCAGCACCACCTAGACACCCTGTGGGTATTACATCCTGTACCAGCACCACCTAGAGACACCCTCTGGGTATTACATCTTGTACCAGCACCACCTAGACACCCTCTGGGTATTACCTCTTGTACCAGCACCACCTAGAGACACCCTGTGGGTATTACATCTTGTACCAGCACCACCTAGAGACACCCTCTGGGTATTACATCTTGTACCAGCACCACCTAGAGACACCCTGTGGGTATTACATCTTGTACCAGCACCACCTAGAGACACCCTGTGGGTATTACATATTGTACCAGCACCACCTAGACACCCTGTGGGTATTACATCTTGTACCAGCACCACCTAGAGACACCCTCTGGGTATTACATCTTGTACCAGCACCACCTAGACACCCTGTGGGTATTACATCTTGTACCAGCACCACCTAGAGACACCCTTTGGGTATTACCTCTTGTACCAGCACCACCTAGAGACACCCTGTGGGTATTACATCTTGTACCAGCACCACCTAGAGACACCCTGTGGGTATTACATCTTGTACCAGCACCACCTAGAGACACCCTGTGGGTATTACATCTTGTACCAGCACCACCTAGAGACACCCTGTGGGTATTACATCTTGTACCAGCACCACCTAGAGACACCTCCATGACCAAGACCCTTCTTCCCCGACCTTCAATGCTGCAGAAATGTTTTGGTATCCTTCCCCAGATCTGTGCCTCGACACAATCCGGTCTCAGACCTCTACGACATTACCTTCGACCTCATGAAAATCCACTGTCAACTTGTGGGACCTTATATAGACAGGTGTGTGCCTTTCCAAATCATGTCCCATCAATTGAATTTACCACAGGGGGACTCTAATCAAGTTGTAGAAACATCTCAAGGATGATCAATGGAAACAGGATGCACCTGAGCTCAATTTCATGTCTCATATCAAAGGGTCTGAATAATTATGTAAATAAGGAATTTTTTTCTTTCTTTCTTTTTTGCAAAAAGATCTAAAAACCTGTTTTCGCTTTGTCATTATGGTGTATTGTGATGTCATTATGGGATATTGTGATGTCATTATGGGTTATTGTGATGTCATTATGGGATATTGTGATGTCATTATGGGTTATTGTGATGTCATTATGGGTTATTGTGATGTCATTATGGGATATTGTGATGTCATTATGGTGTATTGTGATGTCATTATGGGTTATTGTGATGTCATTATGGGATATTGTGATGTCATTATGGTGTATTGTGATGTCATTATGGGATATTGTGATGTCATTATGGGATATTGTGATGTCATTATGGGATATTGTGATGTCATTATGGGATATTGTGATGTCATTATGGGATATTTTGATGTCATTATGGTGTATTGTGATGTCATTATGGGATATTGTGATGCCATTATGGGATATTGTGATGTCATTATGGGATATTGTGATGTCATTATGGGTTATTGTGATGTCATTATGGGATATTGTGATGTCATTATGGGATATTGTGATGTCGTTATGGGGTATTGTGATGTCGTTATGGGGTATTGTGATGTCGTTATGGGGTATTGTGATGTCGTTATGGGGTATTGTGATGTCGTAATGGGGTAGTGTGATGTCGTTATGGGGTATTGTGATGTCGTTATGGGATATTGTGATGTCGTTATGGGATATTGTGTGTAGATTTTGATGAGGACATTTTTTTTATTTAATCCATTTTACAATAAGGCTGTAACATAACGAAATGTGGGAAAAGTCAAGGGGTCTGAATACTTTCCGAATTCACTGTATGTTGTGGTTGGTTTGGTAATTGGCGTGCCCTGTGTGTTACGGTACCAAAAGAGGTGCACTCAATTTACTCCGTTTGGGGCCCGTTCAGTCCTCACACACACACACACACACGAGGCGTCATGCCCCCTCAGATTTGTCCTGTTAAAAAAAAAGAATAATAATATGTTGTTGTTTCTCTGTCATACTATTAGCTACCCAGAACTTTGATGAAGAAGTCTTTAGCTACCCCAGATAGGTTCCCAACCTCCCATCCTCATAACTAGCTACCCAGAAGCCATTTCAGGCCAGAGTCAAGTTAGAGTAGCTACTCTGTCTAACTATCTTAGTTGCCTCCCCTGCTGGCAATAACTAAATGTACTAAATAAGACTCACATTCCTTTCCACCTTTATTTTAGCAGAGAACCCCCCCACCCCTCATAATATTGAGTTGAGCGTAAAAAAAAACGCAGCAGCGTTATCAGCTCAAACCGGTGTGCCTGGCACCTACCACCGTACCCTGTTCAAAAGCACCTACCACCGTACCCTGTTCAAAAGCACCTACCACCGTACCCTGTTCAAAAGGCACCTACCACCGTACCCTGTTCAAAAGGCACCTACCACCGTACCCTGTTCAAAAGGCACCTACCACCGTACCCTGTTCAAAAGGCACCTACCACCGTACCCTGTTCAAAAGGCACCTACCACCGTACCCTGTTCAAAAGCACCTACCACCGTACCCTGTTCAAAAGCACCTACCACCGTACCCTGTTCAAAAGCACCTACCACCGTACCCTGTTCAAAAGCACCTACCACCGTACCCTGTTCAAAAGCACCTACCACCGTACCCTGTTCAAAAGGCACCTACCACCGTACCCTGTTCAAAAGCACCTACCACCGTACCCTGTTCAAAAGCACCTACCACCGTACCCTGTTCAAAAGCACCTACCACCGTACCCTGTTCAAAAGCACCTACCACCGTACCCTGTTCAAAAGCACCTACCACCGTACCCTGTTCAAAAGCACCTACCACCGTACCCTGTTCAAAAGCACCTACCACCGTACCCTGTTCAAAAGCACCTACCACCGTACCCTGTTCAAAAGCACCTACCACCGTACCCTGTTCAAAGGCACCTACCACTGTACCCTGTTCAAAAGGCACCTACCACCGTACCCTGTTCAAAAGCACCTACCACCGTACCCTGTTCAAAAGCACCTACCACCGTACCCTGTTCAAAAGCACCTACCACCGTACCCTGTTCAAAGGCACTTAAATATTTTGTATTGTCCATTCACCCTCTGAATGACACACGAACACAACCCATGTCTCAATTTATCTCAAGGCTTAAAAATCCTTCTTTAACCTGTCTCCTCCCCTTCATCTACACTGATTTGAAGTGGATTTAACCGGTGACATCAATAAGGGATCATAGCTTTCACCTGGATTTACCTGGTCAGTCTACACGGTACGCCATGGAAAGAGCAGGTGTTCGTATTGTTGGGGATACTCAGTGTAATTGACTGTCGACTCATTGGCCAAGGGAATGGGTATATTTATCAGTAGATCACAGTAGATTTTAAAGTTGTATTATTGTCATTCAAAATGCCTAGCTCTTTAGCTCAATGGCCTCATACATTTTGAACTATGTATTTTACAACAGTAAAATTAACACAATATTTATCATATTCACTCACAGGAGGTTGGTGGGTCCTTAATTGGGGGGAACGTGCTCGTGGTAATGGCCTGAGCTAAATGATATCAAATACAACAAACACGTGGTTTCCATGCGTTTGATTCCATTCCATTCGCTCCGGTCCAGACATTATTATGAGCCGTCCTCCCCTCAGCAGCCTCCACCGTATTCACCCAACAGTTCCATGTGCTGTGTCAGTAGGGTTGCAAAATTACACTAACTTTAACAAAACTCCCAGGTTTTCACAAAATCCTGGTAGGAAGATTCCCGGAATCAGGAGGGGGTGAAACATGGTAATCCGGAATTCTCGAACCAGGATTTTGGAAAGAACCTTCTTGGGGAAATTACCAGAATTTTGCAACCCTACCTGTGTGTCTCATGTAGAAGGGCTCTCCTTAGTCCTGTGTCTCATGTAGAAGGGCTCTTCTCAGTTCTGTGTGTCATTATAGAAGTACTCAGCCCATCTCTTTAATGCAGTGGACCCATACACTACAGTTAGACACCTGCCTGGTCTGTGCTCCACCCACCTAAAATATCACTCCATGGTCAAATTCCTGACGGAAAGCACCGCCCTGCAGGACACCCAGTGAGAAGGACAGCTCTAGGTTCTCCACCCTGGTCAACCTGTCTGACCAGAACTACTGTTACTCCAACGTTCTGAAGAGCACAGACCTCAACACAAACCTGGGCAAGGTCACAGCCATATATTTAGAGACAACTTTTAGAGTTTAAAAAATATATGGTTCTAATTGTAAAGTAATTGTAATCCACGCTATGAACCTGGCTGATCACCATTCAGAGGGGAACAGGATAGAGCAAGTGGTATTCAGGTCTTACTCTACGAGGTTCGGACTACTGCTGATTCTGTTCTACCTGATCCTTAATATCAACCTCACCTGGTGTCCCAGGTCTAAATTAGCCCCTGATCCTTAATATCAACCCCACCTGGTGTCCCAGGTTTAAATCAGCCCCTGATCATTAATATCACCCCACCTGGTGTCCCAGGTCTAAATCAGGCCCCGATCCTTAATATCACCCCACCTGGTATCCCAGGTCTAAATCAGGCCCTGATCATTAATATCACCCCACCTGGTGTCCCAGGTTTAAATCAGCCCCTGATCATTAATATCACCCCACCTGGTGTCCCAGGTCTAAATAAGGCCCTGATCCTTAACATCACCCCACCTGGTGTCCCAGGTCTAAATCAGGCCCTGATCATTAATATCAACCCCACCTGGTGTCCCAGGTTTAAATCAGGCCCTGATTAGAGTGGACGGATTAAAAAAAGCAGTGGAACTGGCTCGGCGGTCCAGATTTGGCCGTGTTTATTAACCCTTAGGTCCTGGGGATGGCTTGATGAGGAGCTGATTAGTGGATTCAGGAGTGTAGTGATAAGGCAAACACAACAATGTGCCCCCTTTGTGTGGCTCTAGGACCAGGATTAAGAAACACTGCTCTGGGCCTTTCTGTTGGTGTCCCCAGTACCAGGATTAAGAAACACTGCTCTGGGCCTTTCCGTTGGTGTCCCCAGTACCAGGATTAAGAAACACGACTCTGGGCCTTTCTGTTGGTGTCCCCAGTACCAGGATTAAGAAACACGACTCTGGGCCTTTCTGTTGGTGTCCCCAGTACCAGGATTAAGAAACACGACTATGGGCCTTTCTGTTGGTGTCCCCAGTACCAGGATTAAGAAACACGACTCTGGGCCTTTCTGTTGGTGTCCCCAGTACCAGGATTAAGAAACACGACTCTGGGCCTTTCTGTTGGTGTCCCCAGTACCAGGATTAAGAAACATGACTCTGGGCCTTTCTGTTGGTGTCCCCAGTACCAGGATTAAGAAACACGACTCTGGGCCTTTCTGTTGGTGTCCCCAGTACCAGGATTAAGAAACACGACTCTGGGCCTTTCTGTTGGTGTCCCCAGTACCAGGATTAAGAAACACGACTCTGGGCCTTTCTGTTGGTGTCCCCAGTACCAGAATTAAGAAACACGACTCTGGGCCTTTCTGTTGGTGTCCCCAGTACCAGGATTAAGAAACACGACTCTGGGCCTTTCTGTTGGTGTCCCCAGTACCAGAATTAAGAAACACGACTCTGGGCCTTTCTGTTGGTGTCCCCAGTACCAGGATTAAGAAACACGACTCTGGGCCTTTCTGTTGGTGTCCCCAGTACCAGGATTAAGAAACACGACTCTGGGCCTTTCCGTTGGTGTCCCCAGTACCAGGATTAAGAAACACGACTCTGGGCCTTTCTGTTGGTGTCCCCAGTACCAGGATTAAGAAACACGACTCTGGGCCTTTCTGTTGGTGTCCCCAGTACCAGGATTAAGAAACACGACTCTGGGCCTTTCTGTTGGTGTCCCCAGTACCAGGATTAAGAAACACGACTCTGGGCCTTTCCGTTGGTGTCCCCAGTACCAGGATTAAGAAACACGACTCTGGGCCTTTCCGTTGGTGTCCCCAGTACCAGGATTAAGAAACACGACTCTGGGCCTTTCCGTTGGTGTCCCCAGTACCAGGATTAAGAAACACGACTCTGGGCCTTTCTGTTGGTGTCCCCAGTACCAGGATTAAGAAACACGACTCTGGGCCTTTCTGTTGGTGTCCCCAGTACCAGGATTAAGAAACACGACTCTGGGCCTTTCTGTTGGTGTCCCCAGTACCAGGATTAAGAAACACGACTCTGGGCCTTTCTGTTGGTGTCCCCAGTACCAGGATTAAGAAACACGACTCTGGGCCTTTCTGTTGGTGTCCCCAGTACCAGGATTAAGAAACACGACTCTGGGCCTTTCTGTTGGTGTCCCCAGTACCAGGATTAAGAAACACGACTCTGGGCCTTTCTGTTGGTGTCCCCAGTACCAGGATTAAGAAACACGACTCTGGGCCTTTCTGTTGGTGTCCCCAGTACCAGGATTAAGAAACACGACTCTGGGCCTTTCTGTTGGTGTCCCCAGTACCAGGATTAAGAAACACGACTCTGGGCCTTTCTGTTGGTGTCCCCAGTACCAGGATTAAGAAACACGACTCTGGGCCTTTCTGTTGGTGTCCCCAGTACCAGGATTAAGAAACACGACTCTGGGCCTTTCTGTTTTCACTTCATTTAGTAAATACATGAAAGCACCACAAGGTGGTAGCAAAGGATAAGGAATGACTGACTGTTCAGCTATTTGATTATTTGTTGAATACTGCGTTGGGACTTTGGGGATTGGATTGAGAGACACAAGAAATCCTGCCGGGTGAAGTGTACCCATCCACGGGTGTAAACTACATCAGCCTCTGGCCCTGACCCTGACAGACCTCCACCTTCTTGACCTGCCTCTGCCCCTGACTGACCTCCACCTCCTTGACCTGCCTCTGACCCTGACAGACCTCCACCTCCTTGACCTGCCTCTGGCCCTGACAGACCTCCACCTCCTTGACCTGCCTCTGCCCCTGACACACCTCCACCTTCTTGACCTGCCTCTAGCCCTGACAGACCTCCACCTTCTTGACCTGCCTCTGGCCCTGCCCCTGACAGACCTCCACCTCCTTGACCTGACCACTGACAGACCTCCACCTTCTTGACCTGCCTCTGGCCCTGACAGACCTCCACCTCCTTGACCTGCCCCTGACAGAACTCCACCTTCTTGACCTGCCCCTGACCCTCACAGACCTCCACCTCCTTGACTTGCCTCTGCCTCTGACCCTGACAGAACTCCACCTTCTTGACCTGCCTCTGACCCTGACACACCTCCACCTTCTTGACCTGCCCCTGACAGAACTCCACCTCCTTGACCTGCCTCTGGCCCTGACAGACCTCCACCTCCTTGACCTGCCTCTGCCCCTGACAGACCTCCACCTCCTTGACCTGGCCCTGACAGACCTCCTCCTCCTTGGCATGACCCTGACAGACCTCCTCCTCCTTGACCTGACAACTGACAGACCTCCACCTTCTTGACCTGCCTCTGGCCCTGCCCCTGACAGACCTCCACCTCCTTGACCTGACCACTGACAGACCTCCACCTTCTTGACCTGCCTCTGGCCCTGACAGACCTCCACCTCCTTGACCTGCCCCTGACCACTGACAGACCTCCACCTTCTTGACCTGCCTCTGGCCCTGCCCCTGACAGACCTCCACCTCCTTGACCTGACCACTGACAGACCTCCTCCTTCTTGACCTGCCTCTGGCCCTGACAGACCTCCACCTTCTTGACCTGCCCCTGACCCTCACAGACCTCCACCTCCTTGACTTGCCTCTGCCTCTGACCCTGACAGAACTCCACCTTCTTGACCTGCCTCTGACCCTGACAGAACTCCACCTTCTTGACCTGCCTCTGACCCTGACAGAACTCCACCTCCTTGACCTGCCTCTGACCCTGATCCTGACAGACCTCCACCTCCTTGACCTGCCTCTGACCCTGATCTTGACAGACCTCCACCTCCTTGACCTGCCTCTGCCCCTGCCAGACCTCCACCTCCTTGACCTGCCCCTGACAGACCTCCACCTCCTTGACCTGACCCTGACAGACCTCCACCTCCTTGACCTGCCCCTGACACTGACAGACCTCCACCTCCTTGACCTGCCCCTGACAGACCTCCACCTTCTTGACCTGCCCCTGACAGAACTCCACCTCCTTGACCTGCCTCTGCCTCTGACCCTGACAGACCTCCACCTTCTTGACCTGTCCCTGACCCTGACAGACCTCCACCTCCTTGACCTGCCTCTGACCCTGACCCTGACAGACCTCCACCTCCTTGACCTGCCCCTGCCCCTGCCAGACCTCCACCTCCTTGACCTGCCCCTGCCCCTGACCCTGACAGACCTCCACCTTCTAGACCTGCCTCTGCCCCTGCCCCTGACAGACCTCCACCTTCTTGACCTGCCTCTGACCCTGCCAGACCTCCACCTCCTTGACCTGCCTCTGACCCTGCCAGACCTCCACCTCCTTGACCTGCCCCTGCTCCTGACAGACCTCCACCTCCTTGGCCTGCCCCTGACCATGACAGACCTCCACCTTCTTGACCTGCCCCTGACAGACCACCTTCTTGACCTACCTCTGCCCCTGACCCTGACAGACCTCCACCTCCTTGACCTGCCTCTGCCCTTGACCCTGACAGGCCTCCACCTTCTTGACCTGCCCCTGCCCCTGACAGACCTCCACCTCCTTGACCTGCCCCTGACAGACCTCCACCTTCTTGACCTGCCCCTGACAGACCTCCACCTTCTTGACCTGCCCCTGACAGACCTCCACCTTCTAGACCTGCCTCTGCCCCTGACCCTGACAGACCTCCACCTCCTTGACCTGCCTCTGCCCCTGACAGACCTCCACCTCCTTGACCTGCCCCTACCCTGACAGACCTCCACCTTCTTGACCTGCCTCTGACCCTGACAGATCTCCACCTCCTTGACCTGACCCTGACAGACCTCCACCTCCTTGACCTGCCTGCTGTAGATGAATCCTATGATCCAGAATGTGTCCTTTATATCCGCAACTGTTGCGTAGAAGAATAAAAATATATAATTATAATACTATATTATCCAGACATGACAGAAATACACACACACACACACACACACACACACACACACACACACACACATACACACACACAAGTTGGAGAGGCTGGATCAGCATCCAAATTAACATACCTATGGGGTTGGCTTGGTTAGATGAATCTGACTATTATTTAATAACAAACTTCATCAAGTTTTCAAGCTGATAGGTCTTTACATCAAATGATGTAGATGTTGGAGGATGTCCAACCATGTTTAAAGCTTGAGTTGGAGTGTCTGGCTTCTGTCAGTCTGCTAAACCAACTCTAGGAGGCACAGCCTGGTTGCAAGCAAACTGTCCACGTGTTACGGTTTGAGACTGTGGGGGGTTAACCGTGGTCGCATGTTACAGTTTCAGACTGTGGGGGGTTAACTGTGGCCACATGTTACGGTTTGAGACTGTGGGGGGTTAACTGTGGCCACATGTTACGGTTTGAGACTGTGGGGGGTTAACCGTGGTCGCATGTTACAGTTTCAGACTGTGGGGGGTTAACTGTGGCCACATGTTACGGTTTGAGACTGTGGGGGGTTAACTGTGGCCACATGTTACGGTTTGAGACTGTGGGGGGTTAACCGTGTCCACGTTACGGTTTGAGACTGTGGGGGGTTAACCGTGTCCACGTTACGGTTTGAGACTGTGGGGGGTTAACCGTGTCCGCATGTTACGGTTTCAGACTGTGGGGGGTTAACCGTGGCCGCATGTTACGGTTTGAGACTGTGGGGGGTTAACCGTGGCCGCATGTTAACAGATCTCAACATCTGGATCTGGTTAACCAGCGCCGTGTTAACCAGCGCCATTGTATTGGAGTAAACTGTTGCCATGGTATTGGGGTAAACTGTTGCCATGGTATTGGGGTAAACTGTTGCCATGGTATTGGGGTAAACTGTTGCCATGGTATTGGGGTAAACTGTTGCCATGGTATTGGGGTAAACTGTTGCCATGGTATTGGGGTAAACTGTTGCTAGTTAGCTGACTTCATAAGAAGCCTGTTTTGTGCCGTTTTGGTTGCTCTGATGAAATTAAATTAAACATCAATTCAATGTGTTATAGTTTCTCTTAGTTTTAGTTATCCCAAGAGTTTACATTGTATTTTAACATTACATAGCTTTTTTTTTTTTTTGTTACCTATTCTAGCTAGCTAGCTAACATTACCCCCTATCCTGCATTCCACTTAGCGTTGCGAGTGATCAAAGTATGACTGACCATAATAAATTACCAGTGACAGTGGTGGTACTGAATGTGTGCATTAAATTCAATATCCTAACACAAATTTCTAAATGACAAGATTCTAATACAATTTCTGTTGGCACTGAAATCGCTCCATACATGAGGCCACTAGGTCATTTGATTGCCGGGTCACCGACAGGAAATGACTTAAGGTAGGAATGAATCTTCCATTCCTCTAAGTGGATTATCATGTATACCATGTCTCAGTGGATAAAATATCTTAAGTCATTTTTTCCCTTAGCTGTGCCACTCGGGAGGACCTGGCGTTTCTATCTGAAACGGTCGTAGAAGAGAAGTGGTAAAGATTAACAATATTTAAATGGGACGTTTGCTAAAGATGAGGTGATTAGTTGAATCAAGTGTTAGTGCAAAAAATGTGCCCTAATTGGGTCGCCAGGGACCAAGATTGGGAAACACTGATTTAGGTCTGTGTGGCCCAGTAACTCACTGGTCCTGGAGGTTACAGAACTTCTACCCCATCTGACCAGACTCTGCTGTGACCAAGGAGGCTCCTCTCCCAGACTCTGCTGTGACCAAGGAGGCTCCCCTCCCAGACTTTGCTGTGACCAAGGAGGCTCCTCTCCCAGACTCTGCTGTGACCAAGGAGGCTCCCCTCCCAGACTTTGCTGTGACCAAGGAGGCTCCTCTCCCAGACTCTGCTGTGACCAAGGAGGCTCCTCTCCCAGACTCTGCTGTGACCCAGGAGGCTCCTCTCCCAGACTCTGCTGTGACCAAGGAGGCTCCTCTCCCAGCCCTCATGCTGTGTTCATAAACAAATGGGAAGGTGGTAATTACCCGTTGTGAAGTCGTAAATACGAGTTAGATGCATTCAAGTGCTTTGAACTCGTTGAGAAACGCTGATTGGCTAATGGCAAACAAGCTGCGTCAACCATGAACTAAAAGTACAGCTATTATGCTCGCAAATAAATGATAAGTGTTCAAAAACCGTAGTATTCTATATTTATTTTTTAAATAAATGACTGTTTTGTTGTTGGAGTTGGATGACTATTAAAAAAATATGAATAATCCCAGTCGGAGCCGTTTTCCCAGTTGTTTTGAATGCAGCATTCCCAGTGGAAAACTAGTCCGTCATCCGTAGCTCCCACTTCTCCCACATGCTGACCTCTGACGTCCCCTACTAAAGCAAATGACCTCAACAGGATTTTCAGCAGTTAAAACGCAACAAAACATTTATTAAAAAAACGATCTATTAATTATTGTTTTTTTTTAACACTAAATTTTAAGTTTACGGCTTCACAACTGGTAAATTCTCAACCTCTCACTGGGTTACGAATGCAGCATAAGGGGAGGTTGATGTTACGTGGGACTGCAGGAGAGAGTTAGAGGGGAGGAGTTGCCCCTTAGGCTATAGGCCAAGGTCTCGTTCCAACAGGACTCAATGGCGTGCAACTTTTAATGGAAACTGTGCTGTTCTGAACAACCAGTTGAAGAATGTTGTACTCATGGGCAGCGTTTACACAGGCAGCCCAATTCTGATCTTTTTTTTTCACTAATTGGTCTTTTGGCCATATCAGATCAGCTCTGAAAAGAGCTGATGTGAAAAAAATATTTTGCGATTAGTCAAAAGAACAATTAGTGGGGGAAAAAAAGATGAGAATTGGGCTGCCCGTGTAAACGCTGCCATAGTGGCCCCAGAGCGTGTGTGTGTTTTGATCAGGCCACACCCCTCCACACACACCAAATTGGAGAAAACAATACCTCAAGGCTGTTGAAAAAATGGTGCGCAAAAAAAAAAACATCACTGAATGTAGCAAAAAACGTTTATTGAACTGAACGCACCCCGGTAGACTTGCCCTCTCAGCACTAGCACTGTTTGATTGGTTCTTTTCCTTTCCATGATAAACATTTAAATTTTCAAGCTCATACAGAACACACATTAAAACCAACTACAAAATGTTCTCAATCATAAAAAAGGAGATTATTTTTTTTTAAACAAATTCCTATTTTTCCCTCCTTATAATCTCATAATCTTCAGCCTACTTAGAAAGAATGATTTAACTGCAAAATATGAAAAGCGCATTCTGTTCTATTTGTTATTTTGTGACTTTCTAATAATCTATGCCATCACACTACTACATATAAAGCATATATTATAGTAGCTAGTCTTCCATCCATCTCAGTGGCTGGTCTTGTACACCACATCTCCAACCTGGAGTACCCCTGTCTTGCTGACGATATACATCTGTCCAAACAGTGGTGCTGCCTTATAGATGTTCTTCTGGGATGGGTCACACATTCGATAGCTGAGAAGCAAATCAAACCGTAGGAGTTAATACCTTCTATAAGCAATTACCTGTTCTAGTTGTTCTATAACAGAAGTCACATTGTGCTTGATCACAGATGGCAGTTTTTCGAGAGAATCAAATTTGTAATGCATTGTGGGTAAATTGTGACTGACTGATCTTCAAATAATAATGAGTAGTTATTTATGATGCAAGGTGATTTGTAGATCAGTCCGTCGGCAGTTACTTGCACTATCGAGCTGCAATATCGAACAAACCCAAAGACAGACAAATCCCACACTGAACAAAAAATATAAAACGCTAAGATTTTACTGAGTTACAGTTCATATAAAAGAAATCAGTTAATTGAAATAAATAAATTAGGTCCCTAATCTATGAATTTCACATGACTGGGAATACAGATATGCATCTGTTGGTCTCAGAGCTTGGGGTGTGGATCAGAAAACCAGTCAGTATCTGGTGTGACCACCATTTGCCTCATGCAGCGCGACACATCTCCTTCACATAGAGTTGATCAGCAGCCGAAACGCGTCAGATTTTTTAAAACCTTGCTTCTATTGAACATGCCATACAAATAAAGGAATTGTTATTAATTATATGAAGAGTGCCTTGGTCCTCCTTTCGTTTTGTTGATCAGGCTGTTGATTATGGCCTGTGGAATGTCGTCCCACTCCTCTTCAATGACTGTGTTTAGATCTTGGATATTGGCGGGAACTGGAACACGCTGTCGATCCAGAGCATCCCAAACATGCTCAATGGGTGACATGTCTGGTGAGTATGCAGGCCATGGGACATTTTCAGTGTCCAGGAATTGTGTACAGATAGATCCTCGCGACATGGGGCCGTGCATTATCATGCTGAAACATGAGGTGATGGCGGTGGATGAATGGCACGACAGTGGGCCTCAGGATCTTGTCACGGTATCTCTGTGCATTCAAACTGCCATCGATAAAATGCAATTATGTTTGTTGTCCATAGCTTATGTCTGCCCATACCATAACCCCACCGCCACGATGGGGCACTCTGTTCACAACGTTGACATCAGCAAATTTCTCGCCCACACAACGCCATACACGCTGTCTGCCATGTAGACAGGATGAGATGCCATCTGCTCGGTTCAGTTGAAACCGGGATTCATCCGTGAAGAGCTCACTTCTCCAGTGTGCCAGTGGCCATCGAAGGTGATCATTTGACCACTGAAGTCAATTACGATGCTGAACGGTTGGATGACCAAATTCTTAAAAAAAAAACGAAGTTGGAGGCGGCTTATGGTTGAGAAATGAACATTCAACAATCTGGCAACAGCTCTGGTGGAAATTCCTGCAGCCAGCATGCCAATTGCACACTCCCTCATAATTTGACATCTGTGGCATTGTTGTTGTGTGACAAAACTGCACATTTTATAATGGCCTTTTATTGTCCCCCAGCACAAGGTGCTCCTGTGTAACGATCATGCTGTTTAATCAGCTTTTTTGATATGCCACACCTGTCAGGTGGATGGATTATCTTGGCGAAGGAGAAATGCTCACTAACAGGGATGTAAACAAATTTGTGCACAAAAGTTGAGATGAATAAGCTTTTGGTGCGTATGGAACATTTCTGGGATCTTTTATTTCAGCTCATGAAACACGAGACCAACACTTTACATGTTGCGTTTTATATTTTTGTTCAGTGTATATATAGTGCCAGCTACTCTTGTTACCTTTTGAGTGTGTCCAGTGGTTGTTTCCTGCTGATGACTCCTGTTTCAGGGTCAACCGTGGTGGAGATGCATCTGGTAAGGATGACAAATGAGGATGACATCCTTTACTTAACACCTTAATAGTAATTTTATATAATGTTGGGTTCTGAGGTCCTGAGAAAATGAAAATATACAGTGGGGAGAAGAATAAAATGCTAATTAATTACTTAAAATCATACAATGTGATTTTCTGGATTTTTCTTTTTGATTCCGTCTCTCACAGTTGAAGTGTACCTATGATTTAAAAAAATTACAGACCTCTACATGCTTTGTAAGTAGGAAAACCTGCAAAATCGTCTGTGTATCTAATACTTGTTCTCCCCACTGTACTTATTCATGTTACTGGGGGAGTGCTGAGGTTTAGAGGGTCGACACTAGAAGTTAATGGTTGTAGGAGGAAGGTAGTGCAGGGAAGCGAGTACATGTGGCAGGCATTGATAAGCGGAGAGAGCCATAGATTAGTGGTGAAGGGGGGGGGTTGAGGTCAAGTCAGGTCACGTTAAGGGAGAAATAAAAGTTTATGGCCCGTATCACTTAGTGTCCTGCCTAGCAGTAAAGATACAATGTTTGTACAGATGTGTAGGAGGAGACTCAGCCTAGGAGGAAAGGTTAAATATCAGGGCTTGTGTGAAAATGCTTTGTCTAATGGAGCTGTATTGATCCTCTGGGGATGAATAAACTTGGTTAAGCTTTCATAGTGTCTGTTGAGTTTTTACTCTGAGGAATAGAACCTAACAATAATATAGTGACCCTGTGTTTATATAATATAGTGAGTGACCCTGTGTTTATATAATATAGTGACCCTGTGTTTACATAGTTTATATAATATAGTGACCCTGTGTTTATATAATATAGTGATCCTGTGTTTATATAATATAGTGACCCTGTGTTTATATAATATAGTGACCCTGTGTTTATATAGTTTATATAATAGGGTCCCTATATTATATAAACACAGGGTCCCTATATTATATACAACTATATAAAACACAGGGTCACTATATTATATAAACACAGGGTCACTATATTATATCCATCTATATAAACACGACAATAGCAAACCTTGCTTGTGCCCGTAGCAACGGGAGGAAGTTTGTGATGATAAATGATGATCAGTAGTTAAGACCACATTACCTCCCACACGCCATCACACGGTGCAGCCGCACATTGCCAATCTGAAGATCTTCCCAAGAATCCTAACCGAGAGGAAGATTTAAATTAACGTTTTGGGAATATAATTAGTATCCTAAAACCCCAACACAATAAAACAAAGTAATGACTAAGTGGAATTACAAGAGGCCACTTTTAGCCTCAAAAGACCAGGATATTCCCCATAGAATGACATCTAGAATAACATAGAAACTCTGGATATACCAATTAAACCTCCTCAATTATAGAATTAACAAGGTTTACAAAAATGTGATATTGTTGGATGATGTTGGTTGATGTATGATGTTGGTTGATGTATGATGTTGGTTGATGTTGGTTGATGTATGATGTTGGTTGATGTTGGTTGATGTATGATGTTGGTGGTTGATGTATGATGTTGGTGGTTGATGTATGATGTTGGTTGATGTTGGTTGATGTATGATGTTGGTGGTTGATGTATGATGTTGGTTGATGTATGATGTTGGTGGTTGATGTATGATGTTGGTGGTTGATGTATGATGTTGGTGGTTGATGTATGATGTTGGTGGTTGATGTATGATGTTGGTTGATGTATGATGTTGGTGGTTGATGTATGATGTTGGTGGTTGATGTATGATGTTGGTTGATGTATGATGTTGGTGGTTGATGTATGATGTTGGTTGATGTATGATGTTGGTTGATGTATGATGTTGGTGGTTGATGTATGATGTTGGTTGATGTATGATGTTGGTTGATGTATGATGTTGGTTGATGTTGGTTGATGTATGATGTTGGTGGTTGATGTATGTTGTTGGTTGATGTATGATGTTGGTTGATGTTGGTTGATGTATGATGTTGGTGGTTGATGTATGTTGTTGGTTGATGTATGATGTTGGTTGATGTTGTTGGTTGATGTATGATGTTGGTTGATGTTGGTTGATGTTGTTGGTTGATGTATGATGTTGGTTGATGATGTATGATGTTGGTTGATGTATGATGTTGTTGGTTGATGTATGATGTTGGTTGATGTTGGTTGATGTTGTTGGTTGATGTATGATGTTGGTTGATGTTGGTTGATGTTGTTGGTTGATGTATGATGTTGGTTGATGTTGGTTGATGTTGTTGGTTGATGTATGATGTTGGTTGATGTTGGTTGATGTTGGTGGTTGATGTATGATGTTGGTTGATGTATGATGTTGGTGGTTGATGTATGATGTTGTTGGTTGATGTATGATGTTGGTGGTTGATGTATGATGTTGGTTGATGGTGGTTGATGTATGATGTTGGTGGTTGATGTATGATGTTGGTTGATGTATGATGTTGTTGGTTGATGTATGATGTTGGTTGATGTTGGTTGATGTTTGATGTTGGTTGATGTTGGTTGATGTTGTTGGTTGATGTATGATGTTGGTTGATGTTGGTTGATGTTTGATGTGTGTGTGATGTTTGTTGATGTAGTGTGGTGTGTTGATGCTGTTTGATGTGTGTTGATGTGTGATGTTGTGTGATGTGTTGATGCTGTTTGATGTGTGATGTTGTGTGATGTGATGTGGTGTGATGTGGTGTGTGATGTGGTGTGTGATGTGGTGTGTGATGGGTGGTGTGGTGTGTGATGTGTGGTGTGTGATGTGGTGTGATGTGATGTGATGTGGTGTGATGTGGTGTGGTGTGGTGTGGTGTGTGATCTGGTGTGGTGTGATGTGATGTGATGTGGTGTGGTGTGATGTGTTGTGATGTGGTGTGATGTGGTGTGGTGTGGTGTGATGTGGTGTGGTGTGGTGTGGTGTGTTGTGATGTGTGGTGTGGTGTGGTGTGTGATATGATGTGGTGTGGTGTGGTGTATGATGTGTGATGTGGTGTGGTGTGATGTGGTGTGATGTGGTGTGATGTGATGTGGTGTGATGTGATGTGGTGTGGTGTGATGTGGTGTGGTGTGATGTGATGTGATGTGGTGTGATGTGGTGTGGTGTGTGATCTGGTGTGGTGTGATGTGATGTGGTGTGATGTGGTGTGATGTGGTGTGATGTGGTGTGATGTGATGTGGTGTGATGTGATGTGGTGTGGTGTGATGTGGTGTGGTGTGATGTGATGTGATGTGGTGTGATGTGGTGTGGTGTGTGATCTGGTGTGGTGTGATGTGATGTGGTGTGATGTGATGTGATGTGGTGTGGTGTGATGTGTTGTGATGTGATGTGATGTGGTGTGGTGTGGTGTGATGTGGTGTGATGTGGTGTGGTGTGATGTGATGTGGTGTGTTGTGATGTGTGGTGTGTGATATGATGTGGTGTGGTGTGGTGTGTGATGTTGTGTGATGTGGTGTGGTGTGGTGTGATGTGGTGTGGTGTGATGTGGTGTGGTGTGATGTGATGTGGTGTGGTGTGATGTGATGTGGTGTGGTGTGATGTGTGTTGATGTGTGTGGTGTGTTGATGTGTAATGTTGTGTGGTGTGTTGATGTGTAATGTTGTGTGGTGTGTTGATGTGTAATGTTGTGTGGTGTGTAGATGTGTAATGTGTGTGGTGTGTTGATGTGTAATGTGTGTGGTGTGTTGATGTGTAATGTTGTGTGGTGTGTTGATGTGTAATGTTGTGTGGTGTGTGTTGATGTGTAATGTTGTGTGGTGTGGTGTAATGTGTGTGGTGTGTAGATGTGTAATGTGTGTGGTGTGTTGATGTGTAATGTTGTGTGGTGTGTGTTGATGTGTGATGTGTGTTGATGTGTGTGGTGTGTTGATGTGTGATGTGTGATGCTGTGTGGTGTGTTGATGTGTAATGTTGTGTGGTGTGTGTTGATGTGTGATGTGTGTGGTGTGTTGGTGTGTGGTGTGTGTTGATGTGTGATGTGTGTTGATGTGTGTGGTGTGTTGATGTGTGATGTTGTGTGGTGTGTGTTGATGTGTAATGTTGTGTGGTGTGTGTTGATGTGTGATGTGTGTGGTGTGTTGATGTGTAATGTTGTGTGGTGTGTGTTGATGTGTGATGTGTGTGGTGTGTTGATGTGTGATGTGTGATGCTGTGTAGATGCTGTGTGATGTGTGTTGATGTGTGTGGTGTGTTGATGTGTAATGTTGTGTGGTGTGTGTTGATGTGTAATGTTGTGTGGTGTGTGTTGATGTGTGGTGTGTTGATGTGTAATGTTGTGTGGTGTGTGTTGATGTGTGATGTGTGTGGTGTGTTGATGTGTGATGTGTGTGGTGTGTTGATGTGTAATGTTGTGTGGTGTGTGTTGATGTGTGATGTGTGTTGATGTGTGTGGTGTGTTGATGTGTGATGTGTGATGCTGTGTAGATGCTGTGTGATGTGTGATGCTGTGTGGTGTGTGCGTGTTGATAAAGCTGAAAGCAATAACACTGTACCTCGTCAAAAGCATCACAATCACTGACCACGATGCTGGGTCGGAACCGTGCCACGGTGACCTCCTTCTCCAGCCTGCTGCTCAGGTCCTTCACAGAGGCTTCAGACAGCAGCATGATAGGGCCAAGGTCATTGTACACTATCTAGACAACAACATGACAGGACCAAATGTCAGGGTACACAACAACATGACAGGACCAAATGTCAGGGTACACAACAACATGACAGGACCAAATGTCAGGGTACACAACAACATGACAGGACCAAATGTCAGAGTACACAACAACATGCCAGGACCAAATGTCAGAGGACACAACAACATGACAGGACCAAATGTCAGAGTACACAACCTAGGGATGTAGCTGAGGTAAGTCGGACAGGCTCTCATGATGAGATAGCTCTGCCTGTGACTTAAAATGTAGTGTCACCCTTGACCTAAAAAGATAATTTCCTCTTGGCCTATTGGTTACGTCGGGTTGGTTTCCTGACTGGGAGACCAGGGTTCAGATCCTACCCGTGACAGACACAGAGTCTGACGACAATTAGGATATGTTGCACTTTGTGTTGTTGAACCCAGACTCACGAGTGAAAACAACGGAAGACTTCCATAACTTCTGAAATCAGTCGTGAGGACTAGAAAATCAGGAAAATAAAACAATTTACAGTCATGAAGTGGTTCTTATTTATATCGTAAAAAGGTGTGTTTCTTTAATCATGTAGGGAATACTGGTGACATTATAGGTGTGTGTTTAGAAAACTATGAGTCCTACTTTATTTAAACTTTTCTTATCCAGGAAGTCAAATCAATAAATTATTATTTGTGACCCACCGTCTCTTTTCAGTCTTTATGTTACATCGGATAAAAGTACAGACTCAAGAGTTTCTATATGACGTATCATACACGGTAGATGGAGGAAACTGTCACGCCCTGATCTGTTTCACCTGTCCTTGTGATTGTCTCCACCCCCTCCAGGTGTCACTTATTATCCCCAGTGTATTTATCCCTGTGTTTTCTGTGTCTCTGTACCAGTTTGTCCTGTTTCCAAGTCAACCAGCTTTTTCCCCGTTCTCCTGCTTTTTTTATTCTCCTTTTTCTAGTCCTCCCGGTTTTGAGCCTTGCCTGTTTCTGGACTTTGTATCCGCCTGCCTGACCATTCTGCCTGCCTTGACCACGAGTCTGTCTGCCACTCTGTACCTCCTGGACTCTGATCTGGTTTTGACCTTTTAGTCTGTCCACGACCATTCTCTTGTCTACGCTTTTGGATGAATAAACATTGTAAGACTCCAACCATCTGCCTCCTGTGTCTCGCCTTGTGCCTTGATAGAAACATGAGGAAGTGATGAAACTTCAAAAGTTGATACACTTAGAATCTAATTCAGGACAAAAAAAAGGCATTCAAACATTTTGCTGTGATTTTCACACTTGCTCTACACTAATCCTTGGGAAATATATTTAGAAAATAAATACTTTCACTAAATTGCAAAAAAAATGGATTCTCTAAACATTATCTCAACCAAGTTGCCCCATTAGAGAAGCCATTTATGGCATTAACATGGTCTCTTGTTGTAATAATAAAGATATCCTTTCACATTGAACAGCCAGTGCTGTTCTTTGTTTACGCCCGTTGTAGCCTACAATTATATATTTTTAAAGTCAACAAACACAAAGGCTTAGGTAAAAACCCTATCGAGATCTTGGTTCGGGGCGGCAGCGTAGCCTAGTGGTTAGTGTAGAGGTGGCAGGTAGCCTAGTGGTTAAAGTGTGGGGGAGGCAGGTACACTAGTGGTTAGAGTGTAGAGGTGGCAGGTAGCCTAGTGGTTAGAGTGTAGAGGAGGCAGGTAGCCTAGTGGTTAGAGTGTAGAGGTGGCAGCGTAGCCTAGTGGTTAGAGTGTAGAGGTGGCAGCGTAGCCTAGTGGTTAGAGTGTAGGGGCAGTAGGTAGCCTAGTGGTTAGTGTAGAGGTGGCAGGTAGCCTAGTGGTTAGAGTGTAGAGGTGGCAGCGTAGCCTAGTGGTTAGAGTGTAGGGGCAGTAGGTAGCCTAGTGGTTAGAGTGTAGGGGTGGCAGGTACACTCGTGGTTAGAGTGTAGGGGCTGCATGTAGTCTAGTGGTTAGAGTGTAGGGGAGGCAGGTAGCCTAGTGGTTAGAGTGTAGTGGGGGCAGGTAGCCTAGTGGTTAGAGTGTAGTGGGGGCAGGTAGCCTAGTGGTTAGAGTGTAGTGGGGGCAGGTAGCCTAGTGGTTAGAGTGTAGTGGGGGCAGGTAGCCTAGTGGTTAGGGTGTAGGGGAGGCAGGTAGCCTAGTGGTTAGAGTGTAGTGGGGGCAGGTAGCCTAGTGGTTAGAGTGTAGGGGGGCAGGTAGCCTAGTGGTTAGAGTGTAGGGGGGCAGGTAGCCTAGTGGTTAGAATTTAGGGGCGGCAGGTAGCCTAGTGGTTCGAGTGTAGATCGAATCCCTGAGCTGACAAGGTACAAATCTGTCGTTCTGCCCCTGAACAAGGCAGTTAACCCACTGTTCCTAGGCCGACATTGAAAATAAGACTTGCCTAGTTAAATATAGGTAAAATAAAAAAATCTAGGCCTATATCATAAGACGCCTTGACTTCATTAAACTTTGGCTCAGTAAATCCGATGGCTCTTTCAAATATCCATGGTAACAGAGACCAGGAAGTGCCATTTGACAGAGAATCTTTGAGTGACAGAATGGACACTCTTTCTCCTGAATGTCCCAGCCCCCTTATTATCTCAACCAATCATGGCTAGGCGAGATTCTGTATTTTCTCTGTGTCTAAACAGCTTAGTGATTTTCACATATGTACAAATTACATACAGGTTTGTTATTAAGGCACATTCTGATCAAATGTTTACTTTTTTACGTTCAAATGCCTCTCCTGTAAAGTAGTAACGTCCGTCACACTGAGGGGGGAAAGGTGTTTTTGTGTCTTCTTCACGACTGTATTGGTCTGCGTGGACCATGTTAATTCCTTAGTGATGTGGACACTCAGTCGTGGGTGAACAGGGAGTAGAGGAGGGGACTGAGCCTGACACCCACGAGGTTCCCGTGTTGAGGGTCAGCGTGGCGGATGTGTTGTTGCCTACCCTCACCACCTGAGGGGGGGGGGGGGCGGCCCGTCAGGAAATCCAGGATCCAGTTTCAGAGGGAGGTGTTCAGGTCCTGAGATTAGTGATGAGCTTTGTGGGCACTATGGTGTTGAAAGCTGAGCTGTCGTCATTGAACAGCATTCTCACATAGGTATTCCTCTTGTCCAGGTGTGGAGTGCAATAGAGATTGCGTCATCTGTGGATCTGTGAATTGGAGTGGGTCTAGGGTTTCTGGGATAATGGTGTTGATGTGACCCATGACCAGCCTTTCAAAGCACTTCATGGCTACAGAGGTGAGTGCTACGGGGCCATAGTCATTTAGACAGGTTACCTTGGTGTTCTTGGACACAGGGACTATGGTGGTCTGCTTGAAACATGTAGGTATTACAGACTGGGTCAGGTTGAGACATGTAGGTATTACAGACTGGGTCAGGTTGAGACATGTAGGTATTACAGACTGGGTCAGGTTGAGACATGTAGGTATTACAGACTGGGTCAGGTTGAGACATGTAGGTATTACAGACTGGGTCAGGTTGAGACATGTAGGTATTACAGACTGGGTCAGGTTGAGACATGTAGGTATTACAGACTGGGTCAGGTTGAGACATGTAGGTATTACAGACTAGGTTAGGGACAGGTTGAACATGTAGGTATTACAGACTGGGTCAGGGAGAGGTTGAAAATGTCAGTGAAGACACTTGACATCTGATCAGCAGTGTATGTTCTGAGTTTGCAACCTGGTAATCCATCTGGCCCCGCGGCCTTGTGAATGTTCATCTCTTTAAAGGTTTTACTCACATCGGCTACAGAGAGCAAGATCACACAGTCGTCGGGAACAGCTGGTGCTCTGATGCATGGTTCCAGTGTTTCTTGCTTCGATGCGAGTATCGAAGGAATTTAGCTCGTCTGATAAGCTCGCGTGACTTGGCAGCTCGCGTGACTTGGCAGCTCGCGGCTGGGTTTCCATTTGTAATCCGCGATAGGGTTCAAAGCCCTGTCACATCCGACGAGCGTCAGACCCGATGTAGTATTGATCTTAGTCCTGTGTTGAAGTCCCACTGAGGTCAGAAGTCCTCTTTTAAAAAAAGGGAGGAAATGCAAGTGTGGAATAAGCATAACTTTACTATGTTAATCAAACCCGTCAACTAAGTCATAAAGTGATAACTAAAGGTATTAAGACAAACAAAAACCTTTGTCCTTGATCCCTTTAATGTTTGCAATTTTCTCTCTGGCTGGAGCTGCCTACTACTTTGAATGATCAAATATATTAAAATCTATCCACCAACTGAGCTGTTACCTTTTCATTGCGAGGAAAGAGAGGCTCGCTATCCGCTGATCTCCTGTGTGTCATGTGGGGTTCAAAGTGCACCAGGCGATAGGTTTTACCTGCCCCCAGGTAGCGGGTCAGCCAGCTAGACGCCTCGTCCCCACAGTCCCTGCCCTGGATGTCTGTACTAAACACTCTGGGACACAGAGAAGAAGAGTTAAGACACTTCCTGCTGACACAGACAGAAGGGTTAAGACACTTCCTGCTGACACAGACAGAAGTTAAGACACTTCCTGCTGACACAGACAGAGGTTAAGACACTTCCTGCTGACACAGACTGAAGGGTTAAGACGCTTCCTGCTGACACACACAAAAGGGTTAAGACACTTCCTGCTGACACAGACAGAAGGGTTAAGACACTTCCTGCTGACACAGACAGAAGGGTTAAGACACTTCCTGCTGACACAGACAGAAGGGTTAAGACACTTCCTGCTGACACAGACAGAAGGGTTAAGACACTTCCTGCTGACACAGACAGAAGGGTTAAGACACTTCCTGCTGACACAGACAGAAGGGTTAAGACACTTCCTGCTGACACAGACAGAAGGGTTAAGACACTTCCTGCTGACACAGACAGAAGGGTTAAGACACTTCCTGCTGACACAGACAGAGGTTAAGACACTTCCTGCTGACACAGACTGAAGGGTTAAGACACTTCCTGCTGACACACACAAAAGGGTTAAGACACTTCCTGCTGACACAGACAGAAGGGTTAAGACACTTCCTAATGACACAGACAAAAGGGTTAAGACACTTCCTGCTGACACAGACAGAAGGGTTAAGACACTTCCTGCTGACACAGACAGAAGGGTTAAGACACTTCCTGCTGACACAGACAGAAGGGTTAAGACACTTCCTCTTGACACAGACAGAAGGGTTAAGACACTTCCTCTTGACACAGACAGAAGGGTTAAGACACTTCCTGCTGACACAGACAGAAGGGTTAAGACACTTCCTCTTGACACAGACAGAAGAGTTAAGACACTTCCTGCTGACACAGACAGAAGAGTTAAGACACTTCCTGCTGACACAGACAGAAGGGTTAAGACACTTCCTCTTGACACAGACAGAAGAGTTAAGACACTTCCTGCTGACACAGACAGAAGGGTTAAGACACTTCCTGCTGTCACAGACAGAAGGGTTAAGACACTTCCTGCTGACACAGACAGAAGGGTTAAGACACTTCCTGCTGACACAGACAGAAGGGTTAAGACACTTCCTGCTGACACAGACAGAAGAGTTAGACACTATATAGAAAAATACAAGTTTGAAAATTTCGGAAAGAATAGACAACTGGTTCGACCAATATTTATTTTAGTTGGGGACAGACCCTAATTACAATATATGTCACAAGAGATTTCACAACACATTAAGTGTGTGCCAACACGCCCCTACTCTACAACACAAAATCCATGTGTACATGTGTGTGTGTGTATATATGTGTGTACATGTTTGTAATCCATGTGTACGTGTGTGTATGTTATCGTGTGTCTGTACCAATGTTTGTGTTGCTTCACAGTCCCTGCTGTTCCATAAGGTGTGACAAAACTAGGGCCTGTAGGACCTGCCTTGTTGATAGTGTTGTTAAGAAGGTAGAAACTAGGGCCTGTAGGACCTGCCTTGTTGATAGTGTTGTTAAGAAGGTAGAAACTAGGGCCTGTAGGACCTGCCTTGTTGATAGTGTTGTTAAGAAGGTAGAAACTAGGGCCTGTAGGACCTGCCTTGTTGATAGTGTTGTTAAGAAGGTAGAAACTAGGGCCTGTAGGACCTGCCTTGTTGATAGTGTTGTTAAGAAGGCAGAGTAGCGCTGTATTATGGACAGACTTCTCCCCATCTTAGCTACTGTTGTATCAATATGTTTTGACCATGACAGTTCAGGGTTACAATCCAGGGTTACTCCAAACAGTTTAGTCACCTCAACTTGCTCAATTTCTACATTATTCATTACAAGATTTAGTTGAGGTTTAGGGTTTAGTGAATGATTTGCCCCAAATACAACGCATTTTAATAGTTAGGACTAACTTATTCCTTGCCACCCACTCTGAAACTAACTGCATCTCTTTGTTAAGTGTTGCAGTCATTTCAGTCGCTGTGGTAGCTGACGTGTACAGTGTTGAGTCATCCACATACACAGACACACTGGCTTTACTCAAAGCCCAGTGGCATGTCATTAGTAACACATACCTGCAGTCAATGACAGGGTTGTCGGGCTGCAGTAGGGGGAACCTGAGCTCCTCCATGTCTGGACCGTTCAGACACACCTGCCCCCCCTCGCTGGTCAGAGATACCAGAACAAGGCGAGGCTCCTGTCTGCCCGTCACGAAATGACCATCCTCAGTGATCACCAGCCAGTGCCTGCAGAAAAACACAGCATTATCCAGGGGGTGACAGTTAGTTAGTGGGGCGGCAGGGTAGACTTAGTGGTTAGAGAGTTGGACTAGTAACCGTAAGGTTGCAAATTCAAACCCCCGAGCTGACAAGGTACAAATCTGTCGTTCTGCCCCTGAACAGGCAGTTTAACCCACTGTTAGGGCACTACTTTAGACCAGGACCCATAGGGAATAGGGCACTACTTTAGACCATGGCCCATAGGGAATAGGGCACTACTTTAGACCAGGGCCCATAGGGAATAGGGCACTACTTTAGACCAGGGCCCATAGGGAATAGGGCACTACTTTAGACCAGGGCCCATAGGGAATAGGGCACTACTTTAGACCAGGGCCCATAGGGAATAGGGCACTACTTTAGACCAGGGCCCATAGGGAATAGGGCACTACTTTAGACCAGGGCCCATAGGGAATAGGGCACTACTTTAGACCAGGGCCCATAGGGAATAGGGCACTACTTTAGACCAGTCCCATAGGGAATAGGGCACTACTTTAGACCAGGGCCCATAGGGAATAGGGCACTACTTTAGACCAGGGCCCATAGGGAATAGGGCACTACTTTAGACCAGGACCCATAGGGAATAGGGCACTACTTTAGACCAGGACCCATAGGGAATAGGGCACTACTTTAGACCAGGGCCCATAGGGAATAGGGCACTACTTTAGACCAGGGCCCATAGGGAATAGGGCACTACTTTAGACCAGGGCCCATAGGGAATAGGGCACTACTTTTGACCAGGGCCCATAGGGAATAGGGCACTACTTTAGACCAGGGCCCATAGGGAATAGGGCACTACTTTAGACCAGGGCCCATAGGGAATAGGGCACTACTTTAGACCAGGGCCCATAGGGAATAGGGCACTACTTTAGACCAGGGCCCATAGGGAATAGGGCACTACTTTAGACCAGGGCCCATAGGGAATAGGGCACTACTTTAGACCAGGGCCCATAGGGAATAGGGCACTACTTTAGACCAGGGCCCATAGGGAATAGGGCACTACTTTAGACCAGGGCCCATAGGGAATAGGGCACTACTTTAGACCAGGGCCCATAGGGAATAGGGCACTACTTTAGACCAGAATGACAGAAATCCCCTTCAGAATATGGTAATTAATCTTAACAAAACACGCAAGCTTGAAGACGTTAGAATAAGTGTCCACGGGGCCTCCCGATTGGTTAAAGCTGTCATCGAGGCAAAGGGTGGCTACTTTGAAGAATCTCAAATATATTTTGATTTGTTTAACACTTTTTTGGTTACTACATGATTCCATATGTGTTATTTCATAGTTTTGATGTCTTCACTATTATTCTACAATGTAGAAAATAGTAAAAATAAAGAAAAACCCTGGAATGAGTAGGTGTGTCCAAACTGTTGACTGGTACTGTCCACTGAATATAAACGCAACATGTAAAGTGTTGGTCCCATGTTTCACGAGCTAAAATAAAAGAGCACAGAAATGTTCCATATGTACAAAAAGCGTATTTATTTCAAATTTGGTGCACAAATTTGTTTACATCCCTGTTAGTGAGCATTTCTCCTTTGCCAAGATAATCCATCCACCCTGACAGGTGTGGCATATCAAGAAGCTGATTAAACAGCATGATCATTACACAGGTGCACCTTGTGCTGGAGACAATAAAAAAAGGCCAGTTTAAAATGTGCAGAAGAGAGAAAGAAAAAAAAGTCAAGAAGCTTGTCGCCTTGCCTTCCCGCCTTTCGGCGGAGACATGAGCATCTGTCATTATATTCAGATCTCGGGTGTAAATGTGAAGGTGTCCAGAGGAGTGAAGGAAAGGAGACCAAAAAAGACACCGTGAGAGCAAGTCGGACGTAAACGCTCAGACAAACTAAAAATAACAAAATCTTGATTCTTGTGACACAGGCATTTGGAATATCGTGTGAAAAACATACATTTGAATGAATTCAACATACGGAAAGTATTCAGACCCTTTGACTTTTTACACATTGTTACGTTACAGCCTTATTCTAAAATATATATATATATATATATATATATATATATATATATATTTTTTATCTAAAACACAATACCCCCATAATGACAGACTGAAAAAAAAATGTTTTTTAGAAATTTTGGCAAATGTATTAAAAATGGTAAACAGAAATACCTTATTTACATAAGTATTCAGACCCTTTGCTATGAGACTCTAAATTGAGCTCAGGTGCATCCTGTTTCCATTGATCATCCTTGAGATGTTTCTACAACTTGATTTACCGGTGGTAAATTCAATTGATTGGACATGATTTGGAAAGGTACACCCCTGTCTATAGAAGGTCCCACAGTTGACAGTGCATGTCAGAGCAAAAACCAAGCCATGAGGTCGGCGGAATTGTCGGTAGAGCTCCGAGACAGGATTGTGTCTAGGCACAGATCTGGGGAAGGGTACCAAAACATTTCTGCAGCATTGAAGGTCCCCAAGAACCCAGTGGTCTCCATCATTCTTAAATGGAAGAAGTATGGAACCACCAAGACTCTTTCTAGAGCTGGCCGCCAAACTGAGCAATCAGAGGAGAAGGGCCTTGGTCAGGGAGGTGACCAAGAACCCAATGGTCACTCTGACAGAGCTCCAGAGTTCCTCTGTGGAGATGGCAGGACCTTCCAGAAGAACAACCATCTCTGCAGCACTCCACCAATCAGGCCTTTATGGTAGAGTGGCCAGACGGAAGCCACTCCTCAGTAAAAGGATGCTCTCAATTGTGGCATCTGTAGAAATTTGTGAGTGTTTCCGATGACAAGCCACATTTTTCAGCCTCCTGGGGATGAAGAGGCGCTGTTGTGCCTTCTTCACCACACTGTCTGTATGAGTGGACCATTTCAGTTTGTCCGTGATGTCTACTGTACATCGAGGAACTTGAAACTTTCCACCTTCTCCACTGCTGTCCTGTTGATGTGGATAGGGGCGTGCTCCCTCTGCTGTTTCCTGAAGTCCACGATCATCTCCTTTGTTTTGTTGACGTTGAGTGAGAGGTTGTTTTCCTGCCACAATCCGAGTGCCCTCACCTCCCATTATGGGCTATTGTGATGTCATTATGGGGTATTGTGATGTCATTATGGGGTATTGTGTGTAGATTGACGAGGGGGGGGAAAACTATTTAATAAATTTTTCGAATTGAGCTTTAATGTAACAAAATGTGGAAAAAGTCAAGGGGTCTGAATACTTCCTGATTATTGCCCCGTCCAACGCAGCACTGATGTCACAGAGACACGTCACGCTGAAGGGTAAAGCTGTTGTCTGTTACTTAATACAGCTCCAATGTGTTTACAGTGTAAAGCTTTATTCTGGAACATTCTAATGCCTTGATTTTATCTGAAATACACAGTGAAATGATTGAAAACTTGATCGAGTTCACCTCCCAGATTGGAAACATTTGTTGTGATATTGTGTATAAAGAAAGACACAACTTTAGAATTTAAAATGACTGAAATGGTATAAAATTCTATGTATTGTTAGTTTGGGATTTTGTCTAGACCTATATAACTAAGACTATTTTCGAAGTAAGAGAACATTTATCCTTTAACATGTAATGTGTTCTCTTGAGATGAAAGTGTTATGTACAGTTTTACTACAAGATATGAATTGCCACAATGTTTGTTCTTCAAAGTATGTATTTGATTAAAATACATAATATTATTATTACAAAAATGAAGTTCTAAGCTAACATATGGAATTGTTTTAAGTTAGCTAAATGATCCTTGGTATGACTATTTGACTTTGAATGTTAAGACCCCTTAAGGTGTCAACGAATACAAAAAACCTTATTAGATGAAACATTGAATTTAGCATTACTGCTATTAGCCAATAGAAACACATTTAACATATAGTCCTTACTGCTATTAGCCAATAGAAACACATTTAACAGATAGTCCCTTACTGCTGTTAGCCCATAGAAACACATTGAATAACAGATAGTCCTTACTGCTATTAGCCAATAGAAACACTGTGAATAACAGATAGTCCTTACTGCTATTAGCCAATAGAAACACTGTGAATAACAGATAGTCCTTACTGCTATTAGCCCATAGAAACACATTGAATAACAGATAGTCCTTACTGCTGTTAGCCCATAGAAACACATTGAATTACAGATAGTCCTTACTGCTATTAGCCCATAGAAACACATTGAATAACAGATAGTCCTTACTGCTATTAGCCAATAGAAACACTGTGAATAACAGATAGTCCTTACTGCTATTAGCCAATAGAAACACTGTGAATAACAGATAGTCCTTACTGCTATTAGCCCATAGAAACACATTGAATAACAGATAGTCCTTACTGCTATTAGCCAATAGAAACACATTGAATAACAGATAGTCCTTACTGCTATTAGCCAATAGAAACACATTGAACAACAGATAGTCCTTACTGCTATTAGCCAATAGAAACACATTGAATAACAGACAGTCCTTACTGCTATTAGCCAATAGAAACACCTAGACCTTACTGATATTAGCCAATAGAAACACCTAGACCTTACTGCTATTAGCCAATAGAAACACCTAGACCTTACTGATATTAGCCAATAGAAACACCTAGACCTTACTGCTATTAGCCAATAGAAACACCTAGACCTTACTGCTATTAGCCAATAGAAACACATTGAATAACAGACAGTCCTTACTGCTATTAGCCAATAGAAACACATTGAATAACAGATAGTCCTTACTGCTATTAGCCAATAGAAACACATAGACCTTACTGCTATTAGCCAATAGAAACACATTGAATTACAGATAGTCCTTACTGATATTAGCCAATAGAAACACCTAGACCTTACTGCTATTAGCCCATAGAAACACATAGACCTTACTGCTATTAGCCAATAGAAACACACTGAATAACAGATAGTCCTTACTGCTATTAGCCCATAGAAACACATTGAATAACAGATAGTCCTTACTGCTATTAGCACATAGAAACACATTGAATAACAGATAGTCCTTACTGCTATTAGCACATAGAAACACATTGAATAACAGATAGTCCTTACTGCTATTAGCCCATAGAAACACATAGACCTTACTGCTATTAGCACATTGAATAACAGATAGTCCTTACTGCTATTAGCCCATAGAAACACATAGACCTTACTGCTATTAGCCAATAGAAACACACTGAATAACAGATAGTCCTTACTGCTATTAGCCCATAGAAACACATTGAATAACAGATAGTCCTTACTGCTATTAGCCCATAGAAACACATAGACCTTACTGCTATTAGCCCATAGAAACACATTGAATTACAGATAGTCCTTACTGATATTAGCCAATAGAAACACACTGAATAACAGATAGTCCTTACTGCTATTAGCCCATAGAAACACATTGAATAACAGATAGTCCTTACTGCTATTAGCCAATAGAAACACATTGAATAACAGATAGTCCTTACTGCTATTAGCCAATAGAAACACATTGAATAACAGACAGTCCTTACTGCTATTAGCCCATAGAAACACATAGACCTTACTGCTATTAGCCCATAGAAACACATTGAATAACAGACAGTCCTTACTGCTATTAGCCCATAGAAACACATTGAATAACAGATAATCCCAAAAGGAAGTTTGTTCTAAAGTATCTGTCCTGTTGACATGCATGTATCCCCTTATTTTAGGCACTAAACTATCTACATACAGTACCAGTCAAAAGTTTGGACACACCTGCTCATTCAAGGGTTTTTATTTATTTTTTACTATTTTCTACATTATAGAATAATAGTGAAGACATCAAAACTATGAAATAACACACATGGAATCATGTAGTAACCAAAAAAGTCTTAACCAAAGCTAAATATATTTTATATTTGAGATTCTTCAAAGTAGCCACCCTTTGCTTTGATGAAAGCTTTGCACAGGCTTGGCATTCTCTCAACCAGCTTCGTGAGGTAGGCACCTGGAATGCATTTCAATTAACTTGTTAAAAGTTCACTTGTGGAATTTCTTTCCTTCTTAATGCGTTTGAGCCAATCAGTTGTGTTGTGACAAGGTAGAGGGGGTATACAGAAGATAGCCCTATTTGGTAAAAGACCAAGTCCATATTATGGCAAGAACAGCTCAAATAAGCAAAGAGAAACAACAGTCCATTATTACTGTTATTTATTCGTGTTGATGTTTTGACTATTATTCTAAAATGTAGAAAATAGTTCAAATAAAGAAAAACCCTTGAATGAGTCGGTGTGTCCAAACTGTTGACCAGTACTGGATGTGTTTTACTATGACCTGCAGCTGACGGTCAAGCAGTGAGGCAGGCTGTTGCCGAGTGACTGAGTTGGGAGAGAGGCCGGAGGGGTGTGTCTGCCGCGCTACAGCTATTGGCTGAGTCATGTGAGAGCGCCGCATGTGCACGTCGTCGTGACAACTTTTTTTTATTTTTTTTACCCGTTTGTAGGTATGCTATTTAGATTGTTATTATGGATACTCCTGTTTCTAACCTTCTCCCCCCCCATAAAACATGAATAAGCTCGAACTGATGCAGATCAAGCGAGTTAATGGGGACAAAGCACTGGAAAACAACATTGGGCGCACCAGAGGGCATTACATTTATTCGCCTGGAGGTGGTTTGAACTGCGTTCTAATGTTGCCTGCTTAAAGTAAACATGCTCAGTTCCTGGGTCTCGAGGGGCTGCCCCGAGTGGAAATTTAAAATGGAAGTTATGGAACTCCCTCGCGTGGTTATTTTTAATGGGGAAAAGTCCTCAATGAAACTGACATTAGGCCAAATGTGGATAATTATATATTTGTCTCTGTTGGCCATCAAATAGCCTATTCATTTAAATGGAATTGTAGGCTACCACAATAAATATGTTGAAATGACGATATCACGGAAGTTATTGCAAATCAATTTGTGACACTTGTGTAGCCTACCTGGAGCTGGAAAACCAATTGAATAAATAGCCTATAAAACTTCAGTGTATTATTGTTGTAGCCTTGTGTTACTGTGCCATTATTCATGGGCATGTTTAGTTCATTAAATTGTAAATGATCAAAGCTTAATCGCAATTGCCAATCACATAGTGACACGTATATTCAGTTCATATACATATTATTAATATTTCATTCAGGGATTTAAATGATGACCCCCCCCCTCATCCTCTGTAGCCTATTCCTGCAGGCTATTGGGGAAACAAAGCACAAACATCAAAATCGCCTCACTATTCATGTTGAATAAATTAGTCTGTCAATTTGAACTAGGCAAGCTGCTAAATCGTTCTTGTCTACATCTTGTCTAGGTTACTGTAGGTTATCTGACATTAGATGTAGACCTATCAGGGGCTATAGGCTACCTGCCTTTATCTACTCAAAACCACGGCAAAACTGAATTACAATCATAAACCCAGATTTTAGTCTGTAGCCTATGTCTATTGAAATGACAAGTCAATCTCGCAAATGGGCCATTTTATAACGGTTTGTAGTCTTAACATCTGGCACATAATAACGGCACAATTGCCAGAAAAAAAAGCCCAACATTAGTTTTTTTTTAACGTTCATCCAAGTGTTTCTTGCTCAGAGATTGAGGTCCTCTGTCCAACTTTCTTCACTCAGTCTCTCCTGTCGGATATATCTATAGCTATATATAGCAAAGGCGATTTATTTACAATTATAAACCTGGTTAGAGCCCTGAATGCTGATTGGCTGAAAGCCGTGGTATATTAGATAATATACCACAGGTATGACAAAACATTTAGTTTGACTACTAATTGCGTTGGTAACCAGTTTATAATAGCAATAAGGCACCCCGGGGGTTAGTGATATACGGCCATTATACCACCACGTAGCGTCATGCTTAAAAAAAACAGCTCTTAGCCGTGGAATATTGGCCATATACCACACCCCCCTTGTGACGTATAGCTTAATCATAGCAGTCAAACGAGTTAAACGGACATCCATTGATGGAGAATTATCTGGCGAGTTTAATTTAAATTATATTTTCTCTTGCCACATATTGAAATTCCTTTATTATGTACATTTCATAGCTTGCAATAATCATTATTTTGAGGAAACACAATATTTGCTGCTAAAGTTGTTACAAGTTACTATGATATTAATTCTTAAATGGCTCGATAACGTTGTGGAAAAAGGGGGTTTATTGTATAAAATATGGCAACTCCTCTTGCTGTGAAAATAAAATAATTGGGCTCGTTTTTATGCCTTGTGGGCAGCATTTCATTGGTCATTGGTTTTAGAAATGTTTGCTTGACCTGGCAACGCTGGGTGGTTACAGCCAACCACAACCTTCCTGACAAGTTTGGATGATGACACTTGGCGACCTCCTGATTCAAAAACGGACAAACGTGCAATTTGTTGTTGTGGTGAACATGCAATTTGTTCAACATGATAATCATCAATGATAATCAACCCTGGATTGCTGATGCTACATGTATTGGACTTTGAGAGGCTTTGAAGCCTTTGATCGGGCCATATTGGCACTCCGCCATAGGAATTAATATAATTGTGCAGTATCAATTAAATGTTTTAAGGACAAAATTACATGTATTTAATGGCAGGGCGCTGGACACTGGATATCTGCTACATTGCCATGCTGGCATTGTTCGCTCTCTTTTCATGTCCTGACAGTGAGTAAGTAGCTGTGATTGTTTTATCAGTTATCTGGCGTAGGCTACGGTCAGACTGGCCTGTGAGTTTGGAGTCAATACACCGTCAAATAGAGAACTGCAATGGTCATTCTCTCATTTCTGATCTGTGGTCATAACGGTGGGTAAAAGTAGTACTGACGCCTATAAATCATTGATAATCACTAACACGAATCAACATGTGTCACCAATTCAAGCGGTGTCGGCCAACATTAGCCTAAACTCAATAACATTCATTTATAGTTATGAAAATAAATGCCCACTGACCGATCTTGTAGTTCACCGCACTTCAAACCAATCTGTTGACATTCTGCGAGGGCCACGGACACGGCTTTCCCCGATTTCAGTGGGTGAATGAGCAGCTGTGACACAACTCCCACGCGGACAACTTTCTCCGGCTTCAGGAAATACTTATACCCAAGTCCCAGTCCAACAACAGTAAGACCAGCACCTCCAGCTAACAGCAGGGCTTTCCTATTCTCTGTCAACGCATTAATTAACACTTCTTTAAAGTACATCTTTACTTTTCAAACGGCTCAGATGGACATTGAACCAGAGACTGTTTCGTGTTGAACTTGTTAGTGAAGGGGCTGTTCTATGATGACGTCAGATAAACAGGACTAGTTCCTGGGCTCTGAATTGTACGAAGGACTAGTTCCTGGGTCCTGAATTAATGAATGGATTATTGAAGGTGCTGAAGTTGGAAGACCATCAGCTTGTCATTATAACATTATTTGCAGGCCAATTTGTCCACAATAACTCTACATATACACAGTGGTGTAAAGGGTTAGGGTTAGGGTTAACTCTACATATACACAGTGGTGTAAAGGGTTAGGGTTAGGGTTAATTCTACATATACACAGTGGTGTAAAGTACTTAAGTAAAAAATAATTTAAAGTCAAATCAAATAATGTTTTATTTGTCACATACACATGGTTAGCAGATGTTAATGCGAGTGTAGCGAAATGCTTGTGTTTCTAGATCCGACAATGCAGTAATAACCAACGAGTAATCTAACCTAAACAATTCCAAAACTACTACCTTATACACACAAGTGTAAAGGGATAAAGAATATGTACATAAAGATATATGGATGAGTGATGGTACAGAGCAGCATAGGCAGGATACAGTAGATGGTATAGAGTACAGTATTACATATGAGATGATTATGTAAACAAAGTGGCATAGTTAAAGTGGCTAGTGATACATGTATTACATAAAGATGCAGTAGATGATATAGAGTACAGTATATACATATGAGATGAGTAATGTAGGGTATGTAAACATTATATTAAGTGGCATTGTTTAAAATGTCTAGTGATACATTTTTTACATCAATTTCCATCAGTTTCCATTATTAAAGTGGCTGGAGTTGTAGTGGCAGTAGTTATATATGTAACGGATGTGAAACGGCTAGCTTAGTTAGCGGTGGTGCGCGCTAAATAGCGTTTCAATCGGTGACGTCACTTGCTCTGAGACCTTGAAGTAGTGGTTCTCCTTGCTCTGCAAGGGCCGCGGCTTTTGTGGAGCGATGGGTAACGATGCTTTGAGGGTGACTGTTGATGTGTGCAGAGGGTCCCTGGTTCGCGCCCGGGTATGGGAGAGGGGACGGTCTAAAGTTATACTGTTACATTGAGTCAGTATGTTGGCAGCAGCCACTCAATGTTAGTGGTGGCTGTTTAACAGTCTGATGGCCTTGAGATAGAAGCTGTTTTTCAGTCTCTCGGTCCCAGCTTTGATGCACCTGTACTGACCTCGCCTTCTGGATGATAGCGGGGTGGGGGTGAACAGGCAGTGGCTCGGGTGGTTGTTGTCCTTGATGATCTTTATGGCCTTCCTGGGACATCAGGTGGTGTAGGTGTCCTGGAGGGCAGGTAGTTTGCCCCCGGTGATGCGTTGTGCAGACCACATTACCCTCTGGAGAGCCCTGCGGTTGTGGGCGGAGCAGTTGCCGTACCAGGCGGTGATACAGCCTGACAGGATGCTCTCGATTGTGCATCTGTAGAAGTTTGTGAGTGCTTTTGGTGACAAGCCAAATTTCTTCAGCCTCCTGAGGTTGAAGAGGCGCTGCTGCGCCTTCTTCACGACGCTGTCTGTGTGGGTGGACCAATTCAGTTTGTCCGTGATGTGTATGCCAAGGAACTTGAAACTTACTACCCTCTCCACTACTGTCCTGTCGATGTGGATAGGGGGGTGCTCCCTCTGCTGTTTCCTGAAGTCCACAATCATCTCCTTTGTTTTGTTGATGTTGAGTGTGAGGTTATTTTCCTGACACCACACTCCGAGGGCCCTCACCTCCTCCCTGTAGGCCGTCTCGTCGTTGTTGGTAATCAAGCCTACCACTGTAGTGTCGTCCGCAAACTTGATGATTGAGTTGGAGGCGTGCATGGCCACGCAGTCGTGGGTGAACAGGGAGTACAGGAGAGGGCTCAGAACGCACCCATGTGGGGCCCCAGTGTTGAGGATCAGCGGGGTGTTGAGGATCAGCGGGGTGGAGATGCTGTTACCTTCCCTCACACCACCTGGGGGTGGCCCATCAGGAAGTCCAGGATCCAGTTGCATAGGGTGAGGTTCAGACCCAGGGTCTCAAGCTTGATGACGAGTTTGGAGGGTACTATGGTGTTAAATGCTGAGCTGTAGTCAATGAACAGCATTCTCACATAGGTATTCCTCTTGTCCAGATGGGTTAGGGCAGTGTGCAGTGTGGTTGCGATTGCGTCGTCTGTGGACCTATTGGGGCGGTATGCAAATTGGAGTGGGTCTAGGGTGTCAGGTAGGGTGGAGGTGATATGGTCCCACTAAACAGAAAACATCCCTGGTCATCCCTACTGCCTCTGATCTGGAGGACTCACTAAACAGAGAACATCCCTGGTCATCTTTACTGCCTCTGATCTGGAGGACTCACTAAACAGAGAACATCCCTGGTCATCCCTTCTGCCTCTGATCTGGAGGACTCCCTAAACAGAGAACATCCCTGGTCATCCCTACTGCCTCTGATCTGGAGGACTCCCTAAACAGAGAACATCTCTGGTCATTCCTACTGTCTCTGATCTGGAGGACTCACTAAACAGAGAACATCCCTGGTGAGCTTTACTGCCTCTGATCTGGAGGACTCACTAAACAGAGAACATCCCTGGTCATCCCTACTGCCTCTGATCTGGAGGACTCACTAAACAGAGAACATCCCTGGTCATCCCTACTGCCTCTGATCTGGAGGACTCACTAAACAAAGAACATCCCTGGTCATCTCTACTGCCTCTGATCTGGAGGACTCACTAAACAGAGAACATCCCTGGTCCTCCCTACTGCCTCTGATCTGGAGGACTCACTAAACAGAGAACATCCCTGGTCATCCCTACTGCCTCTGATCTGGTGGACTCACTAAACAGAGAACATCCTTGGTCATCCCTACTGCCTCTGATATGGAGGACTCACTAAACAGAGAACATCCCTGGTCATCCCTACTGCCTCTGATCTGGAGGACTCACTAAACAGAGAACATCCCTGGTCCTCCCTACTGCCTCTGATCTGGAGGACTCACTAAACAGAGAACATCCCTGGTCATCCCTACTGCCTCTGATCTGGAGGACTCACTAAACAGAGAACATCCCTGGCCATCCCTACTGCCTCTGATCTGGCAGACTCACTAAGCAGAGAACATCCCTGGTCCTCCCTACTGCCTCTGATCTGGAGGACTCACGAAACAGAGAACATCCCTGGCCATCCCTACTGCCTCTGATCTGGCAGACTCACTAAGCAGAGAACATCCCTGGTCCTCCCTACTGCCTCTGATCTGGAGGACTCACTAAACAGAGAACATCCCTGGCCATCCCTACTGCCTCTGATCTGGAGGACTCACTAAACAGAGAACATCCCTGGCCATCCCTACTGCCTCTGATCTGGAGGACTCACTAAACACACATGCTTTGTTTGTAAATTGTGTCTGAGTGTTGGAGTGTGCTTTACGTAAATAAAAACATTTGAAATTATGTGTACTTTCACTTTTGATACTTAAGTATATTTTAGCAATTACATTTACTTTTGATACTTAAGTATATTTAAAACCAAATACTTTGAGACTTTTACTCAAGTGATATTTTACCGGGCGACTTTCACTTTTACTTGAGTCATTTTCTATTAAGGTATCTTTACTTTTACTACAGTATGACAATTGGGTACTTTTTCTGTCCTAATATGGTCAAGGCAGTGATGATTAGAAGACTTCCTGTGATGATGTAATGTCATCTCTGACCTTCCCAGGGAAACTATTTCTGTCTTTGACATGACTACCAAAGTCTGTGGCCAAGCAGAAAACAGCAGATGCTCTCTTCATAGGGAGGCAATACAGGGATTTGTTAAATGGATCCTCCTTCTGTTGCTGTTTTGTGCGGGAGTGCTTCCCAAGCTACTTTTGACCAGAGAATGGGCACCCTATGCCCTATATAGTACACTACTTTTTGACCAGAGAATGTGCACCCTATGCCCTACATAGTACACTACTTTTTGACCAGAGAATGGGCACCCTATGCCCCATATAGTACACTACTTTTTGACCAGAGCCCTATTGAAGCCCTATGGAAGCCTAAATAAGTGCACTATATAGGGAATGGGGTGCTATTTGGGACTGCACGATTGGTTTAATGGCTAAAGGCAGAGTGTAAGGCACACAGCCAGCTCTCTCTATTTGGCTTGATGTTGAAATGGCAAGCAAACCTGATTACCAGGCAAAACCTAAACTGGTCACTGCTGTACTGTACGCCTGCTATAAGTAATCACAGTAGCCTGGGTACCAGGTAAGACTACAAGCAACAAGGAATGCCAAAATAATTGTTTGTTGAAAATAAAAAGTGAAAGAGGCAAAAAATCATTTGTTGGCTGCCTCTGATTGTACCCAGGATTGTACATGTACTGTACCTCTGATTGTACCCATGTACTGTACCTCTGATTGTACCCATGTACTGTACCTCTGATTGTATCCATGTACTGTAACTCTGATTGTCTCCATGTACTGGAACTCTAACTCTGATTGTACCCATGTACTGTACCTCTGATTGTACCCAGGATTGTACATGTACTGTACCTCTGATTGTACCCATGTACTGGAACTAGTACAAAATACTTGACATTATGTTTTCTTGGTTTTAAAACTGTATTTTTATGTCCAGTTCAATTTGCATTGCTAACATCAGTATGCAAGTAGCAGTAGCTAGCTACCAGCCAGCAGTGCTACCAACCAGCCAGCAGTGCTACCAGCCAGCAGTGCTACCAGCCAGCAGTGCTACCAGCCAGCAGTGCTACCAGCCAGTAGTGCTACCAACTAGCCAGCAGTGCTACCAGCCAGCAGTGCTACCAGCCAGCAGTGCTACCAGCCAGCAGTGCTACCAACCAGCAGTGCTACCAGCCAGCAGTGCTACCAGCCAGTAGTGCTACCAACTAGCCAGCAGTGCTACCAGCCAGCAGTGCTACCAGCCAGCAGTGCTACCAGCCAGCAGTGCTACCAACCAGCAGTGCTACCAGCCAGCAGTGCTACCAGCCAGTAGTGCTACCTACCAGCAGTGCTACCAGCCAGCAGTGCTACCAGCCAGCAGTGCTACCAACCAGCAGTGCTACCAGCCAGCAGTGCTACCAGCCAGCAGTGCTACCAGCCAGTAGTGCTACCTACCAGCCAGTAGTGCTACCAACCAGCCAGCAGTGCTACCAGCCAGCCAGTAGTGCTACCTACCAGCCAGTAGTGCTACCTACCAGCCAGTAGTGCTACCTACCAGCCAGTAGTGCTACCAACCAGCCAGCAGTGCTACCAGCCAGCAGTGCTACCAGCCAGCAGTGCTACCAGCCAGCAGTGCTACCAGCCAGCTCCAGTGTGCAGTTTTCGCCCCCTACGTTACTGAATATGTTGTTGACTTTTTGTTGTTGTTGAAAACCCTCTTTCGTTCTCTGGGGAACACGGAAAAGGTTCCGAGTTAAAACGGAGGTGTCGACCTCTACCTGAGATCAGTTTCACGAAGAAGGGTGAAAAGGTGAGGGATTTTAATACCAACTGGTATCAAAAGTATAACGTTAGTTGGTTGACAGGAAGTCTTACATCAAACCGGCTGTATTGCTGGCCTCGCCTGTTTTTGGGGGGAGAAAGAGGGGTACAGTGACCTAAAGAACATCGATTGTTCAGCTAAACGCAAGGAGTGTATAAACGCCACATCAGATTCAAGCTTCTGGGAGAGGGGGGGGAGCCGCATCGATCATGATTAAGATCTGCTTATTCAAACTGCGCAACGCAACGAAAAAGTAAGAAGAAACAGGGATAGTCACAAGCGGTTTATCAACACCACTGGGGGTGAAAGTCTACTTTCTACTGTCTTTTTCTGGGATGTCCAAATCAATTCAATAGTTGTTTCCATCGCATCATCCATTAAAGTTAGATTGAAGAGAGATTTCCACTTTTTATTCAGAAATTATGGTAACATATACTCACTACCGGACAAAACACAAGCCGTTGTTGTCTCTGGGTAGAATAAATCTAGTATAAATATCATTTATATGAACAAATATAAGGTACTGTAGCTGCAATTTGACAGGGTTTTCACCCCTCCAGGGCTAGGAGTTTTTTTCCCCCAGTTTTTTTTAAAACCATGTGACCTGATTAGGAAAAAACTGGTCCCATCATGGCCCTTTAAAACGTTTTTACAACTGATTGATCACTGTCATACCTAACAGGGTCCAGAGTTTTCCTGGTTAGGTTTAACAGATATGGAAAAACTATGGGGCCTCAGGGGGTAAACATTGCCCCACCACTCTGGGACCTATGGTGTCACCAGTCTGACCACTCTGGGACCTGTGGTGCCACCAGTCTGACCACTCTGGGACCTATAGTGCCACCAGTCTGACGACTCTGGGACCTATAGTGTCACCAGTCTGACTGCTCTGGGACCTATGGTGCCACCAGTCTGAACGCTCTGGGACCTATAGTGCCACCAGTCTGACCACTCTGGGACCTGCCACCAGTCTGATCACTCTGGGACCTATGGTGCCACGAGTTTGACCACTCTGGGACCCATAGTGCTACCAGTCTGACCACTCTGGGACCTATGGTACCACCTGTCTGACCACTCTGGGACCCATAGTGACACAAGTCTGACCACTCTAGGACCTGACACCAGTCTGACTACTCTGGGACCTATAGTGCCACCAGTCTGACCACTCTGGGACCTGCCACCAGTCTGACCACTCTGGGACCTATAGTGCCACCAGTCTGACCACTCTGGGACCTATAGTGCCACCAGTCTGACCGCTCTGGGACCTATAGTGTCACCAGTCTGACCACTCTGGGACCTATGGTGTCACCAGTCTGACCACTCTGGGCCCTAGAGTGCCACCAGTCTGACCACTCTGGGACCTGCCACCAGTCTGACCACTCTGGGACCTATAGTGCCACCAGTCTGACCACTCTGAGGCCTATTGTGCCACCAGTCTGACCCCTCTGGGACCTATGGTGCCACCAGTCTGACCACTCTGAGACCTATAGTGTCACCAGTCTGACCACTCTGGGACCTGCCACCAGTCTGACCACTCTGGGACCTATGGTGCCTCCAGTCTGACCACTCTGGGACCTATGGTGCCACCAGTCTGACCACGCTTGGACCTGCCACCCGTCTGACCACTCTGGGACATATGGTGCCACCAGACTGACCACGCTGAGACCTGCCACCAGTCTGACCACTCTGGGACCTACGGTGCCACCAGTCTGACCACTCTAGGACCTGCCACCAGTCTGACCACTCTGGGACTTAAGATGCCACCAGTCTGACCACTCTGGGACCTATAGTGCCACCAGTCTGACCACTCTGGGACCTAAGGTGCCATCTGTCTGACATCTCTGGGACCTATGGTGCCACCAGTCTGACCACTCTGCGACCCATAGTGCCACCAGTCTGACCACTCTGGGACCTATAGTGCCACCAGTCTGACCGCTCTGGGACCTATAGTGTCACCAGTCTGACCACTCTGGGACCTATGGTGCCACCAGTCTGACCACTCTGCGACCTGCCACCAGTCTGACCACTCTGGGACCTATAATGCCACCAGTCTGACCACTCTGGGACCTGCCACCAGTCAGACCCCTCTGGGACATATGGTGCCACCAGTCTGACCACTCTGGGACCTGCCACCAGTCTGACCACTCTGGGACCTATGGTGCCACCAGTCTGACCACGCTGGGATCTGCCACCAGTCTGACCACTCTGGGACCTGTGGTGCCACCAGTCTGACCACTCTGGGACCTGCCACCAGTCTGACCACTCTGGGACCTGCCACCAGTCTGACCATTCTGGGACCTATAGTGCCACCAGTCTGACCACTCTGGGACCTGCCACCAGTCTGACCACTCTGGGACCTATGGTGCCACCAGTCTGACCACTCTGGGACCTGCCACCAGTCTGACCACTCTGGGACCTATAGTGCCACCAGTCTGGCCACTCTGGGACCTGCCACCAGTCTGACCCCTCTGGGACCTATTGTGCCACCAGTCTGACCACTCTGGGACCTGCCACCAGTCTGACCACTCTGGGACCTATGGTGCCACCAGTCTGACCACGCTGGGACCTGCCACCAGTCTGACCACTCTGGGACCTGTGGTGCCACCAGTCTGACCACTCTGGGACCTAAGGTGCCATCTGTCTGACATCTCTGGGACCTATGGTGCCACCAGTCTGACCACTCTGGGACCTAAGGTGCCACCAGTCTGACCACTCTGGGGCCTATAGTGCCACCAGTCTGACCACTCTGGGACCTGCCACCAGTCTGACCACTCTGGGACCTATAGTGCCACCAGTCTGACCACTCTGGGACCTGCCACCAGTCTGACCACTCTGGGACCTATAGTGCCACCAGTCTGACCACTCTGGGACCTGCCACCAGTCTGACCCCTCTGGGACCTATGGTGCCACCAGTCTGACCACTCTGGGACCTGCCACCAGTCTGACCACTCTGGGACCTGCCACCAGTCTGACCACTCTGGGACCTATAGTGCCACCAGTCTGACCACTCTGGGACCTGCCACCAGTCTGACCCCTCTGGGACCTATGGTGCCACCAGTCTGACCACTCTGGGACCTATGGTGCCACCAGTCTGACCACGATGGGACCTGCCACCAGTCTGACCACTCTGGGACCTGCCACCAGTCTGACCACTCTGGGACCTATAGTGCCACCAGTCTGACCACTCTGAGACCTATAGTGCCACCAGTCTGACCACTCTGGGACTTATAGTTCCACCAGTCTGACCACTCTGGGACCTGCCACCAGTCTGACCACTCTGGGACCTATAGTGCCACCAGTCTGACCACTCTGGGACCTATAGTGCCACCAGTCTGACCACTCTGGGACCTGCCACCAGTCTGACCACTCTGGGACCTATGGTGCCTCCAGTCTGACCACTCTGGGTCCTATGGTGTGACCAGTCTGACCACTCTGGGACCTGCCACCAGTCTGACCACTCTGGGACCTATGGTGCCACCAGTCTGACCACGCTGGGACCTGCCACCAGTCTGACCACTCTGGGACCTATGTTGCCACCAGTCTGACCGCTCTGGGACCTGACACCAGTCTGACCACTCTGGGACCTATAGTGCCACCAGTCTGACAACTCTGGGACCTAAGGTGCAACCTGTCTGACCACTCTGGGACCTATGGTGCCACCAGTCTGACCACTCTGGGACCCATAGTGCCACCAGTCTGACCACTCTGTGACCTGCCACCAGTCTGACCACTCTGGGACCCATAGTGCCACCAGTCTGACCACTCTGGGACCTATAGTGCCACCAGTCTGACCACTCTGGGACCTGCCACCAGTCTGACCACTCTTGGACCTGCCACCAGTCTGATCACTCTGGGACCTATAGTGCCACCAGTCTGACCAGTCTGGTACCTATAGTGCCACCAGTCTGACTGCTCTGGGACCTATGGTGCCACCATTTTGACCACTCTGGGACCTATAGTGCCACCAGTCTGACCACTCTGGGACGTATAGTGCCACCAGTCTGACCACTCTGGGACCTGCCACCAGTCTGACCACTCTGGGACCTATGGTGCCACCACTCTGACCACGCTGGGACTTGCCACCAGTCTGACCACTCTGAGACATGTGGTGCCACCGGTCTGACCACTCTGGGACCTATGGTGCCACCAGTCTGACCCCTCTGGGACCTATGGTGCCACCAGTCTGCTTGCAGTTGTCAGTTATCATCAGTTATGTGGATGATCGGGCTTTATTCAGGAACGTTTCTTGGGCTACTTTGATCTGTCAAGTGGGCGTGATACGCAGTCTGTGTTTGACATGATGGAGAAACACGTTGTCTCTCCAAGCACTGTGAGTACACCTATCCATTTACTGTATGTAGAGTCAATCACATACTCAAACACAATCACGTTATTACACATCAGTGATTTTACTCCTTGGTTGGACTAACTCATTCTTAGCTCTGTTGTCTAACTGTGTAGTGCGTTGTGTTATTGTTTTTTTTATCTTCCAAATCCTGTCCTGCACTGAAGTCAAGGCTCTGAACACCTCAACTCATGCCTCATACCCTCATTCAGTCACTGCTGTGATCTCTTCCCAACGCTGTGTAAGTAGCCCTCTCATTCCCCTTCCCCATAATATTGTACTATAAACTAAATCATTACTCTGACGATTTTTGAAACACACTTTGACGTCGCCATGCATACCGATGCCGATATCATGGGTCCAGTGGCCAGACGGAAGCCACTTCTCAGTAAAAGGCACATGACAGCACACTTGGAGTTTGCCAAAAAGGCACCCAAAGGACTCTCAGATCATCAGAAACAAGATTCTCTGGTCTGATGAAACCAAGATTTTACTTTTTGGCCTGAATGCAAAGTCTGGAGGAAACCTGGCACAATCCCTACGGTGAAGCATGGTGGTGGCAACATAATGCTGTGGGGATGTTTTTCAGCGGCAGTTTCTGGGAGACTAGTCAGGATCAAGCGAAAGATGAACGGAGCAAAGTACAGAGAGATCCTTGATGGAAACTTGCTCCAGAGCACTCAGGACCTTAGACTGGGGCAGAGGTTCACCTTCAAACAAGACAACGACTCTAAGCACACAGCCAAGACAACGCAGGAGTGGCTTCGTGACAAGTCTCTGAATGTCCTTGAGTGGACCAACCAGAGCGTGGACTTGAACCCGATCTAACATCTCTGGAGAGACCTGAAAATAGCTGTGCAGCAACGCTCCCCATCCAACCTGATAGAGCTTGAGAGGATCTGCAGAGAAGAATGGGAGAAACTCCCCAAATACAGGTGTGCCAAGCTTGTAGCGTCATACCCAAGAAGACTTGAGGCTGTAATCGCTGCCAAAGGTGCTTCAACAAAGTACTGAGTAAAGGGTCTGAATACTTATGTAAATGTGATATTTCCAGGGGGGTTTTTTAAATATAAATTTGCTAAAAAGTCCCAAAAACTTTTTTTCTTTGTCATTATGGGGTATTGTGATGTCATTATGGGGTATTGTGATGTTATTATGGGGTATTGTGATGTCATTATGGGGTATTGTGATGTCATTATGGGGTATTGTGATGTTATTATGGGGTATTGTGATGTCATTATGGGGTATTGTGATGTCATTATGGGGTATTGTGTGTAGATTGACGAGGGGGAAAAAACAATTTAATCCATTTTAGAATGTGGCTGTAACGTAACAAAATGTGGAAATAGTCAAGGGGTCAGAATACTTTCCGAATGCTCTATCTACTCTTACAATCAGCAAAAAAAAGACTGTCCTAATATGGTCAAGGCAGTGATGAGTAGAAGACTTCCTATGATGATGTAATATCATCTCTGACCTTCCCAGCGAAACTATTTCTGTCAGCAGAAAACAGCAGATGCTCTCTTCATAGGGAGGCAAAACAGGGATTTGTTGAATGGGTCATCCTTCTGATGCTGTTTTGGTCAAGGGTGCTTCCAAAATGGCACCCTATGCCCTATATAGTGCACTACTTTTGACCAGAGCCCTATGGAAGCCTAAACTGGTCACTACTGTACTGTATATGCCTGCTATGGTAATCTGGTTCACAGCCACCTCTGCCCACAATAGCCTGGGTACCAGGTAAGATTAAAAGCGACAAGGAAAATGAAAAGTGAATGGGTGGAATAATGTGATCAAGGCAAAAAAGCATTTGTTGGCTACCTCTGATTGTATCCATGTACTGGAACTCTGATTGTACCCATGTACTGTAACTCTGATTGTACCCATGTACTGGAACTCTGATTGTACCCATGTACTGGAACTCTGATTGTACCCATGTACTGGAACTCTGATTGTACCCATGTACTGGAACTCTGATTGTACCCATGTACTGGAACTCTGATTGTACCCATGTACTGTACTTCTGATTGTACCCATGTACTGGAACTCTGATTGTACCCATGTACTGTAACTCTGATTGTACCCATGTACTGGAACTCTGATTGTACCCATGTACTGGAACTCTGATTGTACCCATGTACTGGAACTCTGATTGTACCCATGTACTGTACCTCTGATTGTACCCATGTACTGTACTTCTGATTGTACCCATGTACTGGAACTCTGATTGTACCCATGTACTGGAACTCTGATTGTACCCATGTACTGGAACTCTGATTGTACCCATGTACTGGAACTCTGATTGTACCCATGTACTGGAACTCTGATTGTACCCATGTACTGGAACTCTGATTGTACCCATGTACTGGAACTCTGATTGTACCCATGTACTGTACTTCTGATTGTACCCATGTACTGGAACTCTGATTGTACCCATGTACTGTAACTCTGATTGTACCCATGTACTGGAACTCTGATTGTACCCATGTACTGGAACTCTGATTGTACCCATGTACTGGAACTCTGATTGTACCCATGTACTGTACCTCTGATTGTACCCATGTACTGTACTTCTGATTGTACCCATGTACTGTACCTCTGATTGTACCCATGTACTGTACCTCTGATTGTACCCATGTACTGTACCTCTGATTGTACCCATGTACTGGAACTCGGATTGTACCCATGTACTGGAACTCTGATTGTACCCATGTACTGTACCTCTGATTGTACCCATGTACTGGAACTCTGATTGTACCCATGTACTGGAACTCTGATTGTACCCATGTACTGGAACTCTGATTGTACCCATGTACTGGAACTCTGATTGTACCCATGTACTGGAACTCTGATTGTACCCATGTACTGGAACTCTGATTGTACCCATGTACTGGAACTCTGATTGTACCCATGTACTGTACCTCTGATTGTACCCATGTACTGTACTTCTGATTGTATCCATGTACTGGAACTCTGATTGTACCCATGTACTGGAACTCTGATTGTACCCATGTACTGGAACTCTGATTGTACCCATGTACTGGAACTCTGATTGTACCCATGTACTGGAACTCTGATTGTACCCATGTACTGGAACTCTGATTGTACCCATGTACTGGAACTCTGATTGCATCCATGTACTGTACTTCTGATTGTACCCATGTACTGGAACTCTGATTGTACCCATGTACTGTACCTCTGATTGTACCCATGTAATGGAACTCTGATTGTACCCATGTACTGGAACTCTGATTGTACCCATGTACTGGAACTCTGATTGTACCCATGTACTGGAACTCTGATTGTACCCATGTACTGTACTTCTGATTGTACCCATGTACTGTACTTCTGATTGTACCCATGTACTGGAACTCTGATTGTACCCATGTACTGTACCTCTGATTGTACCCATGTACTGTACCTCTGATTGTACCCATGTACTGTACCTCTGATTGTACCCATGTACTGGAACTCTGATTGTATCCATGTACTGGAACTCTGATTGTACCCATGTACTGGAACTCTGATTGTACCCATGTACTGGAACTCTGATTGTACCCATGTACTGTACTTCTGATTGTATCCATGTACTGTAACTAGTACACAAGACGTAACATTTCCTTTACATTACGAGTTCAGAAAAAGCTCTATTTAATCTCTTCGTACCGTTTAAAGCACATAACATACCAGACAGAATACTACAACTCATAAACTGTATATCCAATGTTGTTTTACTTCAGATTAGGATTCCAAAATCTTCCAAACTAAGATTTCTGGGAAACCTGAACATTTTTGGGGGGAGGGGGGAGTTACTGGAACGTTTCAGCGTTAGTTGTGATGCAGTGGCACAGGTTGGGTATGATGACACCTCAGAAAAGGGTCTGTTGGATAGCTAGAAGAGCAGAGTAGGACCTGGGCCTGGCGTCAGTGGTCCTGTGGTGAAACCACCTGTCCTGGTGTAGGACTTGTCACATGCCTTGTTTCGTCACAATGCTGTTGTTTCTGGTGCATTTCAGACCTGGTTTTGTACTAATCTCTTGTCGATATAGATTATTCATACATACATATATATATATATATATATATATATAGATTATGTAGTTTGCTGGATATTTGCTGGGTTCTGTGTTGTCAAGATTAGGCACAAATCTAGTCAAATAAGTTAAATATGGTCGTACTTGGTGAATGACCATTGAGAGCAACTTAAAGTGTAAGAAAAAATATGCACAAAAAAGTAATACCTGGAGAGTTTAAAATAAACATGTTTTTATTTTATTTTAAATTGAAATTGATTAGACGATCAGAAATCAATGATTGCCTAGCCACAGTGATAATCATTCATAGTGATGGAGCAGAATTATACATAAAATGTACACTACACGAGTGCAATGTCATTAACAATAGATTCAATTCATTAACATTTCTGCGCTACAACAGAGTAAACATACAGTACGTAGAAGTGTTTATTGTTCCACAGTGAAACTGACACCAGTGGGTCACTACCAGCTTCGCTTCTTCCACTGTCCACCGTCTCTTTTCTCGGACCAGAGGTACGTACCAACCGGTAGTCCTATAGCCAAGGATCCGATTCGATAGCAGCGTTGGTGACGTTTTTAAGCTAGCTGTGGAGTGAGCTTCGTTCTTGTCTCCGTTACAACAGCCGTCTGTTTCTGTCTGTGCAAGAGGAACAGTGGTGGAAAAATACTTTAAAGTACTACTTAAGTCGTTTTTTTGGTAGTATCTGTATTTTTTACTTTACTATTTATATTTCTGGCGATTTTTACTTCACTACATTGCTTATGAAAATAATGTAAACTTTCTTTTTTTTTTTTTTTTTACCCCTTTTTCTCCCCAATTTCGTGGTATCCAATTGTTGTAGTAGCTACTATCTTGTCTCATCGCTACAACTCCCGTACGGGCTCGGGAGAGACGAAGGTTGAATGTCATGCATCCTCCGATACACAACCTCTGCTTCTTAACACAGCGTGCATCCAACCCGGAAGCCAGCCGCACCAATGTGTCGGAGGCTACACCGTGCACCTGGCAACCTTGGCTAGCGCACTGCGCCCGGCCCACCACTGGTGCACGATGAGACAAGGAGATCCCTACCTAACCCGGACGACGCTAGGCCAATTGTGCGTCGCCCCACGGACCTCCCGGTCACGGCCGGTTACAACAGAGCCTGGGCGCTGCAGTACAGCGCCCTTAACCACTGCGCCACCCGGGAGGCAATAATGTAAACTTTCCCCTGACACTCAAAAGTACTAGCAGGACAGGAAAATGGTCCAATTCACACTTATCAAGAGAACATCCCTGGTCATCTTTACTGCCTCTGATCTGGCGGACTCACTAAACACAAATGCTTCATTTGTAAATGATGTCTGAGTGTCGGAGTGGGCCCCTGGCTATCTGTAATGATGTCTGAGTGTCAGAGTGGGCCCCTGGCTATCTGTAATGATGTCTGAGTGTCGGAGTGGGCCCCTGATTATCTGTAATAGTGTCGGAGTGGGCCCCTGGCTATCTGTAATGATGTCTGAGCGTTGGAGTGGGCCCCTGGCTATCTGTAATGATGTCTGAGTGTCGGAGTGGGCCCCTGGCTATCTGTAAATGATGTCTGAGTGTCGGAGTGGGCCCCTGGCTATCTGTAATGATATCTGAGTGTCGGAGTGGGCCCTTGGCTATCTGTAATGATGTCTGAGTGTCGGAGTGGGCCCCTGGCTATCTGTAATGATGTCTGAGTGTCGGAGTGGGCCCCTGGCTATCTGTAAATGATGTCTGAGTGTCGGAGTGGGCCCCTGGCTATCTGTAAATGATGTCTGAGTGTCGGAGTGGGCCCCTGGCTATCTGTAAATTATGTCGGAGTGGGCCCCTGGCTATCTGTAAATGATGTCTGAGTGTCGGATTGGGCCCCTGGCTATCTGTAAATGATGTCTGAGTGTCGGAGTGGGCCCCTGGCTATCTGTAATGATGTCTGAGTGTCGGAGTGGGCCCCTGGCTATCTGTAATGATGTCTGAGTGTCGGAGTGGGCCCCTGGCTATTAAGGTATCTTTACTTTTCCTCGAGTATGACAATTTTGTACTTTTTCCACCACTGAAGAGGACTGCAGTGATTTTACCTAAACAGCCTGAGATTACAAGATGGCTGGTCTTTAATCATAGCACCTCTTCTCCAGTCTTTACAGTGAGAGCAGACACCTCTTCTCCAGTCTTTACAGTGAGAGCAGAACCCTCTTCTCCAGTCTTTACAGTGAGAGCAGAACCCTCTTCTCCAGTCTTTACAGTGAGAGCAGACACCTCTTCTCCAGTCTTTACAGTGAGAGCAGAAACCTCTTCTTCTCCAGTCTTTACAGTGAGAGCAGACACCTCTTCTCCAGTCTTTACAGTGAGACCAGACACCTCTTCTCCAGTCTTTACAGTGAGAGCAGAAACCTCTTCTCCAGTCTTTACAGTGAGAGCAGAAACCTCTTCTCCAGTCTTTACAGTGAGAGCAGAAACCACTTCTCCAGTCTTTAGAGTGAGAGCAGACACCTCTTCTCCAGTCTTTACAGTGAGAGCAGGCACCTCTTCTCCAGTCTTTACAGTGAGAGCAGCACCCTCTTCTCCAGTCTTTACAGTGAGAGCAGACACCTCTTCTCCAGTCTTTACAGTGAGAGCAGACACTTCTTCTCCAGTCTTTACAGTGAGAGCAGACACCTCTTCTCCAGTCTTTACAGTGAGAGCAGACACTTCTTCTCCAGTCTTTACAGTGAGAGCAGGCACCTCTTCTCCAGTCTTTACAGTGAGAGCAGAAACCTATTCTCCAGTCTTTACAGTGAGAGCAGAAACTTCTTCTCCAGTCTTTACAGTGAGAGCAGAC
>NC_092171.1:44476702-44479202 GCF_045791955.1 Oncorhynchus clarkii lewisi | reverse complement strand
CCACTCCCACGGCGGAGTGGGATGTCTGTTCTTTCAGCAGCATCCCCACGGCTCGGTGGGATGTCTTTCCCTATTTGGTCATCTTGTCAGGAGCATATGGATCTAGCTCTGTTCCAGGGTGTTACTAGGAGCATATCTATGTAGCTCTGGTCCAGGGTGTTACTAGGAGCATATGGAAGTAGCTCTGGTCCAGGGTGTTACTAGGAGCATATATGTAGTTCTAGTCCAGGGTGTTACTAGGCTCATATCTATGTCGCTCTGGTCCAGGGTGTTACTAGGAGTATATCTATGTAGCTCTGGTCCAGGGTGTTACTAGGATCATATGGAAGTAGCTCTGGTCCAGGGTGTTACTAGGAGCATATCTATGTATCTCTGGTCCAGGGTGTTACTAGGAGCATATGGTTGTAGCTCTGGTTCAGGGTGTTACTAGGAGCATATGGTTGTAGCTCTGGTTCAGGGTGTTACTAGGAGCATATGGATCTAGCTCTGGTCCAGAGCGGATGTGGATGTATGCCTCAATGTGGACAGCAGCTATAAGATGAACTCAACAGCGCTCTGTCTTTCATCTGAACGGGACCAGGAATATTTTCTCTATAATCTGTTTTCTACTTGAACCAGGAACATTTTCTTTATAATCTGGGCCATTGTTTTTTGTAGTCACACTTTACAATGTCTCCCTAGCCGATTTAATATGACATGGTAGTTAATAACACACACAGCAAATAGGCTACAACATGGTCAGTATCCTACCGTTGTTATACATGTTTGTGGGATGCACAATTGCAAGCATTATGAAAAGTTTGGGGTCACTTAGAAAAGCACATTTTTTTGTCCATTTAAAATAGCATCAAATTGATCAGAAATGGCAGCTTCATTAAATAGTACCCGCAAAACACCAGTCTCAACGTCAACAGTGAAGAGGTGACTCCGGGATGCTGGCCTTCTAGGCAGAGTTCCTCTGTCCAGTCTCAACGTCAACAGTGAAGAGGCGACTCCGGGATGCTGGCCTACTAGGCAGAGTTCCTCTGTCCAGTCTCAACGTCAGCAGTGAAGAGGTGACTCCAGGATGCTGGCCTTCTAGGCAGAGTTCCTCTGTCCAGTATCTGTGTTCTTTTGCCCATCTTAATCTTTTATTTTTATTGGCCAGTCTGAGATATGTCTTTTTCTTTGCAACTCTCAATAACAAACATATTGTCCAGTTCATTAATAGGCTCTACCTCAATAACAAACAGGTTGTCCAGTTCATTAATAGGCTCTACCTCAATAACAAACATGTTGTCCAGTTCATTAATAGGCTCTACCTCAATAACAAACAGGTTGTTTAGTTCATTAATAGGCTCTACCTCAATAACAAACAGGTTGTTTAGTTCATTAATAGGCTCTACCTCAATAACAAACAGGTTGTCCAGTTCATTAATAGGCTCTACCTCAATAACAAACAGGTTGTCCAGTTCATTAATAGGCTCTACCTCAATAACAAACAGGTTGTCCAGTTCATTAATAGGCTCTACCTCAATAACAAACAGGTTGTCCAGTTCATTAATAGGCTCTACCTCAATAACAAACAGGTTGTCCAGTTCATTAATAGGCTCTACCTCAATAACAAACAGGTTGTCCAGTTCATTAATAGGCTCTACCTCAATAACAAACAGGTTGTCCAGTTCATTAATAGGCTCTACCTCAATAACAAACAGGTTGTCCAGTTCATTAATAGGCTCTACCTCAATAACAAAACATGAAGAAATCAAACAAACTTGATTGATGTTTTTTAATTGAACAGTGTGAGGCCAAGATAATGGTCGTCTCCCGAGCACATGACAGGCATACGATATCTCAAATAATCATCAGTACAATCTTTATAGTCAAGTGGTTCTCTTCAATATACAGCTGCAACCCAGGCAAAATGCTGTTGTTGTTTAATGGCCAAAATTAAATAAATCCATCTACCGTCCCATATTCCCTATGTAGTGATCGGGTTCCGGTGAATGTAGGCCACTATAAAGGGGATAGGGTGGGCCCTGGTGAATGTAGTTCACTATAAAGGGGATAGGGATCTGGGATACATCCTATATCAAAAGGAAGGAGTGACCCTCTTCTGATCAATACAACCTACTGAGTAATTTCTTTACCTAAGTCATTGTGTAATCACATACGATTGGTAATCAATATATTTATAACGTGCATTCAATCATTCTTATTTTGGTATGTATAGATAGAGTCAGGGTCTTGTGAAGACACTGATTACTGAAGAAGCTACCATAGTTTTTTTTTTATTTATATAGCAATGTACGGTTCATTTTAACCACCAAAGCATGTTAACAGTATGGTGTATCAGTGAATCATTTGGAAATAATGATCATCGAAAACAACTCGCTCTCTTTCCCCTCCTAGCTATATCTATTGAAGAGACAAAACGACACGTCATTAAAATGAGGAAGCATTCATTTTCTCTTTAAGAATTATTTCTTATCAGAGTTTGGATTAAAAAAAAAAAATTAAA
>NC_092171.1:44459202-44471702 GCF_045791955.1 Oncorhynchus clarkii lewisi | reverse complement strand
CCAGTGTCCTCACCAGCTGTTCCTGACTCATCCCAGTGTCCTCACCAGCTGTTCCTGACTCATCCCAGTGTCCTCACCAGCTGTTCCTGACTCATCCCAGTGTCCTCACCAGCTGTTCCTAACTCATCCCAGTGTCCTCAACAGCTGTTCCTGACTCATCCCAGTGTCCTCACCAGCTGTTCCTGACTCATCCCAGTGTCCTCACCAGCTGTTCCTGACTCATCCCAGTGTCCTCACCAGCTGTTCCTGACTCATCCCAGTGTCCTCACCAGCTGTTCCTGACTCATCCCAGTGTCCTCACCAGCTGTTCCTGACTCATCCCAGTGTCCTCACCAGCTGTTCCTGACTCATCCCAGTGTCCTCACCAGCTGTTCCTGACTCATCCCAGTGTCCTCACCAACTGTTCCTGACTCATCCCAGTGTCCTCAACAGCTGTTCCTGACTCATCCCAGTGTCCTCAACAGCTGTTCCTGACTCATCCCAGTGTCCTCACCAACTGTTCCTGACTCATCCCAGTGTCCTCACCAGCTGTTCCTGACTCATCCCAGTGTCCTCACCAGCTGTTCCTGACTCATCCCAGTGTCCTCACCAGCTGTTCCTGACTCATCCCAGTGTCCTCACCAGCTGTTCCTGACTCATCCCAGTGTCCTCACCAGCTGTTCCTGACTCATCCCAGTGTCCTCACCAGCTGTTCCTGACTCATCCCAGTGTCCTCACGGGCTGTTCCTGACTCATCCCAGTGTCCTCACCAGCTGTTCCTAACTCATCCCAGTGTCCTCAACAGCTGTTCCTGACTCATCCCAGTGTCCTCAACAGCTGTTCCTGACTCATCCCAGTGTCCTCACCAGCTGTTCCTGACTCATCCCAGTGTCCTCAACAGCTGTTCCTGACTCATCCCAGTGTCCTCAACAGCTGTTCCTGACTCATCCCAGTGTCCTCACCAACTGTTCCTGACTCATCCCAGTGTCCTCAACAGCTGTTCCTGACTCATCCCAGTGTCCTCACCAGCTGTTCTTGACTCATCCCAGTGTCCTCACCAGCTGTTCCTGACTCATCCCAGTGTCCTCACCAGCTGTTCCTGACTCATCCCAGTGTCCTCACCAGCTGTTCCTGACTCATCCCAGTGTCCTCACCAGCTGTTCCTGACTCATCCCAGTGTCCTCACCAGCTGTTCCTGACTCATCCCAGTGTCCTCACCAGCTGTTCCTGACTCATCCCAGTGTCCTCACCAGCTGTTCCTAACTCATCCCAGTGTCCTCAACAGCTGTTCCTGACTCATCCCAGTGTCCTCAACAGCTGTTCCTGACTCATCCCAGTGTCCTCACCAGCTGTTCCTGACTCATCCCAGTGTCCTCAACAGCTGTTCCTGACTCATCCCAGTGTCCTCACCAGCTGTTCCTGACTCATCCCAGTGTCCTCACCAGCTGTTCCTGACTCATCCCAGTGTCCTCACCAGCTGTTCCTGACTCATCCCAGTGTCCTCACCAGCTGTTCCTGACTCATCCCAGTGTCCTCACCAGCTGTTCCTAACTCATCCCAGTGTCCTCCCCAGCTGTTCCTGACTCATCCCAGTGTTCTCACCAGCTGTTCCTAACTCAACCCAGTGTCCTCACCAGCTGTTCCTAACTCATCCCAGTGTCCTCCCCAGCTGTTCCTGACTCATCCCAGTGTACTCACCAGCTGTTCCTGACTCTCTAGCTGAATCACGGCCTGCCTGGCCAGCTCGTCTTTGGCCAGGAGAGCAGCCTGTCTCTCAGCCTCCAGCCTGGCTGCATCCTGCTCCACCCTCCTCCTCTCCTCTTCCAGACGGATAGCTCTCTCCAGCTGCTCCTGCAGTTCTGTTACAGACAGACAGACATTATATTCAAATACATATACACATATATTCATATATACTGAACAAAAATATAAATCGCAACATGTAACAATTTCAAAGATTTTAATGAGTTACAGTTATAAAGAATATAAAGAAATCAGTTAATTCAAATAAATCAATTAGACCCTAATCTATTTATTTGACATGACTGGGAATACAAAAATGCATCTGTTGGTCACAGATACCTTAGAAAAAAAAAGGTAGGGGAGTGTATCAGAAAACCAGTCAGTATCTGGTGTGACCACCATTTGCCTCATGCAGCGCGACACATCTCCTTCGCATAGAGTTTATCAGGCTGGTGATTGTGGCCTGTGGAATGTTGTCCCACTCCTCTTCAATGGCTGTGGGAAGTTGCTGGATATTGGCGGGAACTGGAACACGCTGTCATACAGGTCGATCCAGAGCATCCCAAACATGATCAACGGGTGACATGTCTGGTGAGTATGCAGGTTAAGAAAGAACTGGGACATTTTCAGCTTCCAGGAATTGTGTAAAGATCCTTGCGACATGGGGCCTCAACAACTGACACCCACGAAGCATCGTTACCCATCGCTTCACAAAAGCCGCGGCCCTTGCAGAGCAAGGGGAACTACTACTTCAAGGTCTCAGAGCAAGTGACGTCACCGATTGAAACGCTATTTAGCGCGCACCGCTAAGCTAGCCGTTTCACATCCGTTACACTCACCCCCCTTTTGACCTCCTCCTTTTCCGCAGCAACCAGTGATCCGGGTCAACAGCATCAATTGTAACAGTATAACTTTAGGCCGCCCCCTCGCCCATACCCGGGCGCGAACCAGGGACCCTCACCGATTGAAACGCTATTTAGCGCGCACCGCTAACTAAGCTAGCCGTTTCACATCCGTTACACATTATCATGCTGAAACATGAGGTGATGGTGGTGGATGAATGGCACGACAATGGGCCTCAGGATCTCATCACGGTATCTCTGTGCATTCAAATTGCCATCGATAAAATGCAATTGTGTTCATTGTCCATAGTTTATGCCTGCCCATACCATAACCCCACCGCCATCACGGGGCACTCTGTTCACAACGTTGACATCAGCGAACTGCTCGCCCACACGATGCCATACATGAGGCCATTCTCATGGTCTTGAGATGAGATGGCATTGTGTTGTGTGACAAAACTGCATAATTTAGAGTGAACTTTTATTGTACCCAGCACAAGGTGCACCTGTGGATCGTGCTATTAAGTCAGCTTTTTTGATATGCCAGATCTGCCAGGTGGATGGATTATCTTGGCAAAGGAGAAATAACAGGATTGTAAAACAAATGTAAACAACATTGGAGAGAAATTCGATTTTTTGTGAGTCAAACATTTCAAGTATCTTTTATTTCAGCTCATGAAATGCGGGACAAACACTTTACATGTTGCGTTTATATTTATGTTCAGTGTACAGTTGAAGTCGGAAGTTTGCATATATTTTGGTTGGAGTCATTAAAACTCGTTTTTGAACCACTTCACAAATTTCTTGTTAACAAACTATAGTTTTGGCAAGTCGGTTAGTAGATCTACTTTGTGCATGACACAAGTAATTTTTCCAACAACTTACAGACAGATTATTTCACTTATAATTCACTGTATCACAATTCCAGTGATTCTGAAGTTTACATACACTAAGTTGACTGTGCCTAAAAACAGCTTGGAAAATTCCAGAAAATGATGTCATGGCTTTAGAAGCTTCTGATAGGCCAATTGACATCATTTGAGTAATTGGAGGTGTACCTGTGGATGTATTTCAAGGCCTACCTTCAAACCCAGTGCCTATTTGCTTGACATCATGTGAACATCAAAAGAAATCAAACAAGACCTCAGAAAAAACATTGTAGACCTCCACAAGTCTGGTTCATCCTTGGGAGCAATTTCCAAACGCCTGAAGGTACCATGTTCATCTGTACAAACAATAGTACGCAAGTATAAACACCATGGGACCACGCAGCCGTCATACCGCTCAGGAAGGAGACGCGTTCTGTCTCCTAGAGATGAACGTACTTTGGTGTGAAAAGAGCAAATCAATCCCAGAACAACAGCAAAGGACCTTGTGAAGATGCTGGAGGAAACAGGTACAAAAGTATCTATATCCACAGTAAAATGAGACCTATATCGACATAACCTGAAAGGCCACTCAGCAAGGAAGAAGCCACTGCTCCAAAACCGCCATAAAAAAGACAAACTACGGTTTACAACTGCACATGGGGACAAAGATTGTACTTTTGGAGAAATGTCCTCTGGTCTGATGAAACAAAAATATAACTGTTTGGTCATAAAGACCATCGTTATGTTTGGAGGAAAAAGAGGTAAGTTTGTAAGCCGAAGAACACCATCCCAACAGTGAAGCACGAGGGTGACAGCATCATGTTGTGGGGGTGCTTTGCTGCAGGAGGGACTGGTGCAATTCACAAAATAGATGGCATCATGAGGAAGAATATTATGTGGATATATTGACGCAACATCTCAACACATCAGTCAGGAAGTTAAAGCTTGGTCGCAAATGGGTCTTCCAAATGGACAATGACCCCAAGCATACTTCCAAAGTTGTGGCAAAATGGCTTAAGGACAACAAAGTCAAGGTATTGGAGTGGCTATCACAAAGCCCTGACCTCAAACCTATAGAACATTTGTGGACAGAACTGAAAAAAGTGAGTGCGAGCAAGGATGCCTACAAACCTGACTCAGTTACACCAGCTCTGACAGGAGGAATGGGCCAAAATTCACCCAACTTATTGTGGGAAGCTTGTGGAAAGCTACCTGACACGTTTGACCCAAGTTAAACAATTTCAAGGCAATGCTGCCAAATACTAATTGAGTCTCTGTAAACTTCTGACCCACTGGGAATGTGATGAAAAAGCTTAAATAAATCATTCTCTATACTATTATTCTGACATTTCACATTCTTAAAATAAAGTGGTGTTCCTAACTGATCGAAGACAGGGATTTTCTATTAGGATTAAATGTCAGGAACTGTGAAAAACTGAGTTTAAATATATTTGGCTAAGGTGTATGTAAACCTCCGACTTCAACTGTGTATATATTCATGAATTATGAATGATTAGACTCTGAAGGGTAAAGGAGGGTGTAGGTGGGGTACAGGAGGGTGTAGGTGGGGTACAGGAGGGTGTAGGTGGGGTACAGGAGGGTGTAGGTGGGGTACAGGAGGGTGTAGGTGGGGTACAGGAGGGTGAAGGTGGGGTACAGGAGGGTGAAGGTGGGGTACAGGAGGGTGTAGGTGGGGTACAGGAGGGTGAAGGTGGGGTACAGCAGGGTGTAGGTGGGATACAGGAGGGTGAAGGTGGGGTACAGCAGGGTGAAAATGGGGTACAGGAGGGTGAAGGTGGGGTACAGGAAGGTGAAGGTGGGGTACAGGAAGGTGAAGGTGGGGTACAGGAAGGTGAAGGTGGGGTAGAGGTGGTCTTGTATGGCTCAGTTGGTAAAAGAGTGACACTAGCAACACCAAGGTTGTAGGTTCAATTCCCACTGAGATTATATAGTGAATAATATGTTTGTGTTCACTTTACCCAGGGGAAGTGTAGGGGAATAAGGCAAGCTATGCTGCTAGTTAAAAGGTTATCTTGATTATTCCTCTGTAACCAAAGATCTGACTAGTTAATACACGAGTTTCAACTTCACTCAGCCTGATAAAGAGCAAGGCTGTTGTCTCTAATTTATCCCAAAGTGTTCCCTTCCCCTCTGATTTGATATTTGGCTAAGAAATATGGCGGAAACTCCCACCGGTCTATGCCTCCACCAATCCAATGATTTTATATGATTGGGAAGTAGTGAACAAGTGTACACTTCAGGAGAAAGGAGATACTACTGGGACGCAACCCAAGTCTGAAGGGAAGCAAGTCAACATTTGATGGCAGTATCTCTACAGACAATAAAGTCTATGAATGATTAGCCAATGAAGGAAGGGAGTCTCTGACACACCCTGCTTTCCTATGAATGATTAGATTATGAAGGAAGTGAGTCTCTGACACACCCTGCCTTCCTATGAATGATTAGATTATGAAGGAAGGGAGTCTCTGACATACCCTGCTTTCCTATGAATGATTCGATTATGAAGGATGGAAGTCTGTCTGGAAATCTGTGGTGCACCCTACCTTCCTTACCCATATTACATGTCCTTACCTCTCTCTGCCTTCTTGGTTGTCTCCTCAAACTGGTACAGCCTCAGCATCAAGTCCTGCTTCTCTCTCTCCATCTGATCCTTCTCTTTCTCCATGGCCTCCCGTTTCTTCTTCTCATTCTCCAGCTGGGCCCTGAAAACAGGAGTAGGTGATTGTGACTTTTTATATTGGTGTATCTTCGCCTGGTTCGACTCCTGAGACACGGAAGCCACACAGTACAGACAGCAGTTCACAGATAAGGTGAAAGCGGGGTACAGGAGGGTGAAGGTGGGGGTGCAGAAGGGTGAAGATGAGGTACAGGAGGGTAAAGATGAGGTACAGTAGGGTGAAGGTGGGGTACAGTAGGGTGAAGGTGGGGGTGCAGAAGGGTGAAGATGAGGTACAGGAGGGTGAAGGTGGAAGGTGAAGATGAGGTACAGGAGGGTGCAGGTGGGGTACAGCAGTGTAAAGGTGGGGTACAGTAGGGTGAAGGCGGAGGGTGAAAATGAGGTACAGGAGGGTGAAGGTAGGGTACAGCAGGGTGAAGGTGGAGAGTAAAGGTGGGGTACAGGAGGGTGAAGGTGAGGTACAGGAGGGTGAAGGTGAGGTTCAGGAGGGTGAAGGTGAGGTACAGGAGGGTGAAGATGGGGTACAGTAGGGTGAAGGTGGGGTACAGTAGGGTGAAGGTGGAGGGTAAAGCTAGGGTACAGCAGGGTAAAGGTGGGGTACAGGTACAGGAGAAGGGATTGTAACTTGTGAGAGACCGAAGACACACAGCACAGCCAGCAGTTCACAAGCATCATAAACACAATTATACAGTGAACGCCACATTACGCCACGCAACGTTGGATAATAAACTCGTAACACTTTAATGCTTGTTAGCTGTAAAGCTTTCATATAAAGCTGTTACATAACGGTTTGCTATAAAGCTGAGTGATGGAGCTGTAGAAATACAACCACTCATAGACGGAGCTGTGTATTCCACAGGGTCCATGAGATAGTAAATGCTATCTCTACATCAAATAATAGTGACCTACAGAGCCTTTGGAAAGTATTCAGACCCCTTCTTGACTTTTCCCACATTTTGTTACGTTACAGCCTTATTCTTAAATTGATGAAATAATGTTTTCCTCGTGAATCTGCACACAATACCCCATAATGACATCACAATACCCCATAATGGCATCACAATACCCCATAATGACATCACAATACCCCATAATGACATCACAATACCCCATAATGACATCACAATACCCCATAATGACATCACAATATCCCATAATGACATCACAATATCCCATAATGACATCACAATATCCTATAATGACATCACAATACTGTATAATGACATCACAATACCCTATAATGACAAAGCGAAAACAGGTTTTTAGATTTTTTTTCAAATGTATGAAAAAAAACAGCAGATACCTTATTGACATACACTACTGTTCAAAAGTTTGGGGTCACCTAGAAATGTCCTTGTTTTTCAAAGAAGAGGACATTTTTTGTCCATTAAAATAATATCATATTGATCAGAAATACAGTGTAGACATTGTTAATGTTGTAAATGACTATTGTAGCTGGAAACGGCAGATTTTTTATGGAATATCTACATAGGCGTACAGGTGAAGGTGTGGTCCTGTGTACAGGTGAAGGTGTGGTCCTGTGTACAGGTGAAGGTGTGGTCCTGTGTACAGGTGAAGGTGTAGTCCTGTGTACAGGTGAAGGTGTGGTCCTGTGTACAGGTGAAGGTGTAGTCCTGTGTACAGGTGAAGGTGTAGTCCTGTGTACAGGTGAAGGTGTGGTCCTGTGTACAGGTGAAGGTGTAGTCCTGTGTACAGGTGAAGGTGTGGTCCTGTGTACAGGTGAAGGTGTAGTCCTGTGTACAGGTGAAGGTGTGGTCCTGTGTACAGGTGAAGGTGTGGTCCTGTGTACAGGTGAAGGTGTGGTCCTGTGTACAGGTGAAGGTGTGGTCCTGTGTACAGGTGAAGGTGTGGTCCTGTGTACAGGTGAAGGTGTGGTCCTGTGTACAGGTGAAGGTGTGGTCCTGTATACAGGTGAAGGTGTAGTCCAGTGTACAGGTGAAGGTGTGGTCCTGTGTACAGGTGAAGGTGTGGTCCTGTGTACAGGTGAAGGTGTGGTCCTGTATACAGGTGAAGGTGTGGTCCTGTGTACAGGTGAAGGTGTGGTCCTGTGTACAGGTGAAGGTGTGGTCCTGTGTACAGGTGAAGGTGTAGTCCAGTGTACAGGTGAAGGTGTGGTCCTGTGTACAGGTGAAGGTGTGGTCCTGTGTACAGGTGAAGGTGTAGTCCTGTGTACAGGTGAAGGTGTGGTCCTGTGTACAGGTGAAGGTGTGGTCCTGTGTACAGGTGAAGATGTGGTCCTGTGTACAGGTGAAGGTGTGGTCCTGTATACAGGTGAAGGTGTGGTCCTGTGTACAGGTGAAGGTGTAGTCCTGTGTACAGGTGAAGGTGTGGTCCTGTGTACAGGTGAAGGTGTGGTCCTGTGTACAGGTGAAGGTGTGGTCCTGTGTACAGGTGAAGGTGTGGTCCTGTGTACAGGTGAAGGTGTGGTCCTGTGTACAGGTGAAGGTGTGGTCCTGTGTACAGGTGAAGGTGTGGTCCTGTGTACAGGTGAAGGTGTGGTCCTGTGTACAGGTGAAGGTGTGGTCCTGTATACAGGTGAAGGTGTGGTCCTGTATACAGGTGAAGGTGTGGTCCTGTATACAGGTGAAGGTGTGGTCCTGTGTACAGGTGAAGGTGTGGTCCTGTGTACAGGTGAAGGTGTGGTCCTGTGTACAGGTGAAGGTGTGGTCCTGTGTACAGGTGAAGGTGTGGTCCTGTGTACAGGTGAAGGTGTGGTCCTGTGTACAGGTGAAGGTGTAGTCCTGTGTACAGGTGAAGGTGTGGTCCTGTGTACAGGTGAAGGTGTGGTCCTGTGTACAGGTGAAGGTGTGGTCCTGTGTACAGGTGAAGGTGTGGTCCTGTGTACAGGTGAAGGTGTGGTCCTGTGTACAGGTGAAGGTGTGGTCCTGTGTACAGGTGAAGGTGTGGTCCTGTGTACAGGTGAAGGTGTGGTCCTGTGTACAGGTGAAGGTGTGGTCCTGTATACAGGTGAAGGTGTGGTCCTGTATACAGGTGAAGGTGTGGTCCTGTATACAGGTGAAGGTGTGGTCCTGTGTACAGGTGAAGGTGTGGTCCTGTGTACAGGTGAAGGTGTGGTCCTGTGTACAGGTGAAGGTGTGGTCCTGTGTACAGGTGAAGGTGTGGTCCTGTGTACAGGTGAAGGTGTGGTCCTGTGTACAGGTGAAGGAGTGGTCCTGTGTACAGGTGAAGGTGTAGTCCTGTGTACAGGTGAAGGTGTAGTCCTGTGTACAGGTGAAGGTGTGGTCCTGTATACAGGTGAAGGTGTGGTCCTGTATACAGGTGAAGGTGTAGTCCTGTCTCTTACCTTTCCATCTGTTTCTGGTGCTTCTCCTCCCTGGCCTTAGTCTTCATCTGCTGCACCTCGATGGTGTCCGGCTTCCTGCGTTTCATGTATAGCTCATGGTTCCCCATGCACAGAGCCAGGATACGCTTATTCATGCCCAGCCGAGGGGCGTAGAACACAAAATCCTGAGAATATATGTTGGGTTTTATTAAACCGCTCTCTCAGTCTCAATCACTCTCAATCTCAATAGCTCTCAATCTCAATAGCTCTCAATCTCAATCGCTTTCTCGCGCTCAATCTCAAGCTCTTTCAATCTCAATCGCTCTTTCAATCTCAATCGCTTTCTCACGCTCTCTCAATCTCAATCGCTCTCAATCGCTCTCTCAATCTCAATCGCTCTCTCGCGCTCTCAATCTCAATCGCTCTCAATCTCAATCGTTCTCTCGCGCTCTCTCATTCTCAATCGCTCTCTCAATCTCAATCGTTCTCTCGCGCTCTCTCAATCTCAATCGCTCTCTCAATCTCAATCGCTCTCTCGCGCTCTCTCAGTCTCAATCGCTCTCAATCTCAATCGCTCTCTCAATCTCAATCACTCTCTCAATCGCAATCGCTCTCAATCTCAATCGCTCTCTCTCACACACACACACACAGACACTTGTTTACACTCTCTCGGTCTCTGAAGTGATGTACTGAACAAGACCTGAGGCTTACAGCAGTAACTTGACTGACATTAACGGAATTAATAGAGGACTCACGGGAGCTTTCTTATCGATGGGCTTGATGATGAACTTTTTATCACTGAATGAAATGTTCCTAATTTCACTCCAGGGAAACCCGATCTTTGGAGTCAGTCTGGAAGAGAGAAGTCACGTCAACATTCAGCAGTTAAAAACAAGTGCAAACAAAGCGTTGTGACTCCTTTACGTACTACTAATATCATGATGTAATCAATACTGTTTAGAGGACTCAGGATAACTAGGGCAACGACCTCCCCATAACATCCACAACCTGCCGGTCATGTTTGATGTTAGCTGACAGTAGGCTAGGGACTGAGAGGAGAAGTAGATTACAGTTAGCAAGCGAGGAGTAGAGGTAGAGTGGAGTAGAGGTAGAGTGGAGTAGAGGTAGAGTGGAGTAGAGGTAGAGTAGAGGTAGAGTAGAGTAGAGGTAGAGTAGAGTAGAGGTAGAGTGGAGTAGAGGTAGAGTGGAGTAGAGGTAGAGTAGAGTAGAGGTAGAGTAGAGTGGAGTAGAGGTAGAGTAGAGTAGAGTATAAGTAGAGTACAGTTAGCAGGCGTAGAGGTAGAGTAGAGGTAGAGGTAGAGGTAGAGTGGAGTAGAGGTAGAAGTGGAGTAGAGGTAGAGGTAGAGGTAGAGTGGAGTAGAGGTAGAGGTAGAGTAGAGGTAGAGTGGAGTAGAGTAGAGGTAGAGTATAAGTAGAGGTAGAGGTAAAGTAATAGTAGCTGTAGAGGTAGATGTTTACCTGTCGTCCTTCTCGTAGATGTTGAGTCCCAGGGCATCTACCCCCAGCCACAGCTCTGTCCCCTTCCTGTTCTTGATGTCAAAGAAGTTGACTCCATACATCTCCAAGTCCTGGGCGATCTTTAGATACTCCAGCATAGCATCCTCCCTGTTCACAAAGCATCAATGGAATCCTAACTGTAATTGGTGGGAAAGGTCTGAATCCTAACTGTAATTGGTGGAGAAAGGTCTGAATCCTAACTGTAATTGGTGGAGAAAGGTCTGAATCCTAACTGTAATTGGTGGAAAAGGTCTGAATCCTAACTGTAATTGGTGGAGAAAGGTCTGAATCCTAACTGTAATTGGTGGAGAAAGGTCTGAATCCTAACTGTAATTGGTGGAGAAAGGTCTGAATCCTAACTGTAATTGGTGGAGAAAGGTCTGAATCCTAACTGTAATTGGTGGAGAAAGGTCTAAATCCTAACTGTAATTGGTGGAGAAAGGTCTGAATCCTAACTGTAATTAGTGGGAAAGGTCTGAATCCAAACTAATTGGTGGAATAGGTCTGAATCCAAACTAATTGGTGGAAAAGTCCTGAATCCTAACTAATTGGTGGAAAAGGTCTGAATCCTAACTGTAATTAGCGTTCACACTTACTTGAGCATAGCTCTGTGTTCCTCGTGCCAGGTCTGGATCCGCTGCTCCCACTGTTCTTTAGACAGCTTGTGTTGATCCAGCACTCTGAGAGAAGAAGAAGAAGAAGGAGAAGAAGAAGAAGAAGAAGAAGGAGAAGAAGACTTTATTAGTCCATTTTCTTTTCAGTCAGGAAATGTGTCTTCTGTTTATCACCTCTGAAAGACACACTAACACACACACACACACACACACACACTGCCTTCGGAAACTATTCAGACTCTTTGACTTTTCCATTTTTTTAAACGAATAAAAAAAGATCCTCATCAATCTACACACTACCCCATAACGACATCACACTACCCCATAACGACATCACACTACCCCATAACGACATCACACTACCCCATAACGACATCACACTACCCCATAACGACATCACACTACCTCATAACGACATCACACTACCCCATAACGACATCACACTACCCCATAACGACATCACACTACCTCATAACGACATCACACTACCCCATAACGACATCACACTACCCCATAACGACATCACACTACCCCATAACGACATCACACTACCCCATAACGACATCACACTACCCCATAACGACATCACACTACCCCATAACGACATCACACTACCCCATAACGACATCACACTACCTCATAACGACATCACACTACCCCATAACGACATCACACTACCCCATAACGACATCACACTACCCCATAACGACATCACACTACCCCATAACGACATCACACTACCCCATAACGACATCACACTACCCCATAACGACATCACACTACCCCATAACGACATCACACTACCCCATAACGACATCACACTACCCCATAACGACATCACACTACCCCATAACGACATCACACTACCCCATAACGACATCACACTACCTCATAATGACATCACACTACCCCATAACGACATCACACTACCTC